>NC_056737.1:254988250-255039362 GCF_019279795.1 Protopterus annectens
CAATGTCATCAGCAGAATCATAAGCAAATTTCAGACAGAGGGTAGCCACTTCACTTAAGACTTAGAAACAATTAGGTTACACAAAGATTTCTCATCAAGAGGAAAAATTTGTCAAATATTCCTCGTTCTAAAAAGAGGCAAACATAAACTTTAACATATGAGGTTGACAGTTGAAAATTCTGAAATTAAGTGCTGCAGAAGAATACACGTTTTTCTCAAATCTATCGAAAGGTTTCCTATCCTTGTCAGAAGGAGATGGATTGGTATTAACCAGATGTTTAACAGCAGATGGGTTCACTAAGGCAATTGCTGCTATGTATAATCAGGGATAAGTGTATAAAAACTTATAAGATTAAAGAACTTTATACAATCTATCTGCTTTCTTGGGGACAGGGGGCTTGTTGTCAGGTTACAGACTGTAACAAAAACATCCTCCAATGCTGAACGAATAGGAAGAATTGCAGTAGGTTCAGGAAAATCTATTTGCAATAAATTTTAATATTGTTTAGGAACTCCGGAATGTCATTATGTTCTCACTGAAACAAATGATTAATTCTGGAAATAGTTTCAGAAACTGAGAATCCTTCAATAGGACAGGCAGAGGCCAAACTCTCCTCTGAATATGAATCAGAAACCTGATTAGACAAAATAAAATCTGTCCCTTCATAATCATTTTGTGGTTCAAAATCATGAACTTCTTCAGAAAATGAAGAATCCCTTTTTTTTTTTACCAGAAACAGATGAACTGAAAGGGTCAAGGGCCTAAACTAAACCATGAGTTAAGCCTAATAAATCATTCCTGTCCAAAGCGACAGACGGAAGAAGATGCATGTCTTAAGTTTTTTTGCTTTTTGACAGGAATTTCTAAAGAAAGAGACACACTTTTAACAGAAAAATCTCACTAGGGATAGGAATAGCAGTCTGGCTATGCAGAGATGAAGTCCCTGCCCCTTCTCCTAGGACCAAGATGGGTTACTCTCCCTTGCCCACCAACGGTACTCAGCTGTAGAGAACCTGTCTAATCCCTGTTCCATGGTGACTGTAGGGACTATACCAGAGGAAACCAAGGGAAAAAATGAATGGCCTGAAGAAACAATCTGCGGCTGAGACACTTTAGCAGCCTGCTGTGGTTGCATAGGCTGTTTATTTTATTCTATCTGTAGCTGGAAGAAGGAAGAACCAAAGAGATGGTAGGTTGCTACATGGTAAAACTGAAAAAGATGTCCAATTCCAAGGGCATTTTAACAGCAGGAGTCAGCAAAACATATAAGCAGTAAATAAAGTAACCCTCCTCCCCAAAAACAATTATATACAGTAAAAAGCACTTTAAACATTTACTTCTGCCCCAATACTAATGTAAAACAATTTTAAATTAGTTTAAAAAAGAGTTATATACTTACCATAACTTGGCATCTGTGTTATCTGACATCATCATTCATCATCATAGGGTCTAGGATCCAATAGTGGATCCAAGCTGGCAACATACTACAGACAGATCCAAGGCTCTAGCTCCTCCCTCTCCCATGACGCCCTGCTGCCCTCTAACCCCCAGATCGAGTTTGCTGTAGTGTTCCTAAAGGCTACTCCTGCAAGACTGGAAGGAAAACACTCCAATTTCCTCCATGATCCACAAGGTTGTTATCCAAGTTATCATTCATCGCCATAGGGTCAGAGACCCAGCTACCATTTATCCTGGGAAGCCTCAAGGAAGGACATTCTGGAGCACTGTTGAGCCAAAGGAATCCCTAATCCTAGAAATATCTTGTAATGAGATATAAATATGTGAGGATTAGACCAAGTGGCAGCAGCACAAATGTCATCAGTAGAAGACCTGGCCAAAAAAACTGAAGAAGTAGCCACAGACCTCATAGAATGAGCCTTGATTCTTCCTGGAACCTCAAGAAGGTTATGTTCATAGACTGTGGAGATGCAACTAGAGATCCATTTAGAAATAGTGACCTTAGAAACCAGAAGACCGTTTCTGTTAGGGGAAAAGGCCACAAAAAGCTGCTCTGACTTATGAAAACCTTTCGTCCTATGTAGGTAGAACTGTAATTGTCAGTGTACATCCAAGGTATATAGAATGTACTCTCATTTGTTGGAATAATTGGGAAAGAACACTGGTAGCAGAATACATTGGGTCAGAGTAGATTCAGAAGCAATCTTGGGCAAGAAAGAGGGATTCATCCTGAGAAGACTCTGTCCTTGTGAAAAATCATGTAAGGAGGAATAATGGTAAGAGCTTGCAGTTCGGAAACACTCCTAGCTGAGGTAATAGCAACCAGGAAAATCAACTTCCAAGACAGGAATTTGAGATCGCAAGAACTGGCAGACTCAAAAAGACTCATAGCCAGAGATTGCAAAACCAATGTAAGGTCCCAAGGAGGAAAGCGATCTTTAATCGGTGGTCTAAGAAGGAAGACCCCTTTCAGAAATGCTTTACAAAGCTTAGATGAAAAAGTAGACTCAATGTTCTTGTGAAGTTAGAAATCACGCCAACTGTATCTTGATGATAGAGAAGCTTGCTCCCGCTTGGAAAAGGGAGGACAAAAATAAAATTATGTCAGAAACTGAAGCAGAATAGGGATCCAGATTCCTGCTCTTGGCCCAGACAGAGAATTTTTTACACTTACTTCAATAAACCTTTCTAGTGGAAGCTTTTTGGGAGACTAGAGTAATACACTTAATAGGAAATGCTAGCCTGGACTGTTTTAGGATCACTGAAATTGGAGAAACCATGTGGCTAGATGAAGGGTCTGAAGGTTTGGGAGAGGAAGCCCCGATGGATGGGAAATCAGATCCTGACAGGGATTCAGTACCCATGGAGGATACTTCAGATGAGACCTGATAAAGGAGAACCATGGCTGATGAGGCCAGAAAGGGGCAATGAGGATAAGGGATGTCCTCAGGTGTTGTGCTTTCTGCAGAACCTTGGGAATTAAAAGAACAGGAGGACAGGCATACAGGAGACCCCAAGGTGAATTGTGGACTAGAGCATCCCTTGGTGACTCCTCCAGAGGGGGGTAAGGGCAAAGTACCTGCTGCATTTGTGGTTGACCGGGGAGGCAAAAAGGTAACAGCAAGTTTGACTACAATGGTCGAAAATCTGCTTCACCACTGTGGGATTGAGGGACCACTTGTGAGGACTCAAGATCAATCCGCTGAGCCTGTTGGCCAATACTTTGGAATCCCTGGGTATATGGGTTGCAAGAAGAAAACGCCCAAAAGACATTGCCCATTCCCACACTCTCATGGCTTCTCTGCACAATGGGTAAGATTGTGTTCCCCCCGTTTGCTGACATACCAGACCACAGTCATGTTGTCTCTCTGAATTGCAATCATCCCTTGAG
Source organism: Protopterus annectens (assembly GCF_019279795.1). Classification (NCBI taxonomy): domain Eukaryota; kingdom Metazoa; phylum Chordata; order Ceratodontiformes; family Protopteridae; genus Protopterus; species Protopterus annectens. Next base: position 254,991,601 of record NC_056737.1, read on the forward strand.
GAAGGCAATCATGAAAGGCTTGCAATGACAGATGAACTGCTCGCATCTCTAGGATGTTTATATGCAACTTGGTCTCTACAAGGGACCACGCACCTTGGACAGTCCTCCCCTGAAAATTACTCCCCCAACCCAACCCCAACACCCCACCCCAACAGGGAAGCGTCTGTGGTTACTGTGGCCTTGGCAGAGGAAGAGAAAGGGGCCTGCCTAGAGTGAGAGACTGAAGCCACCAAAGGAGGTGATGTCTGCACACAGGCATCAGTTTTATGGTCATGGACAGGGGATGAAACAGCACTGACCACTGAACTGCTAAGGTCCACTGCAACACTTGTATGTGGTACCTAGCCAGGGGAATGAGATGAATGGCCGAGGCTATGGATCCAAATGCTTGAAGAACCAAGTGAACTGGGGGATGTGACAGGTCTAAGATCTGTGTGACCTGTTCCTGGATCAACCAAACCCTGTGCAGAGGTAAAGCTGTAATCTCTGAAATGGAGTCTAACAGAACTCCTATGAATTTCAACTGTTGTGTGGGGACCAGACTGGATTTTGCAAGGTTGACAGTGATCCCCAACTGACAGAAGAGGGGAAGAATATAATGGATCACTCATAGCAGTCAATGCCTTGAAGGTGCCATGAGGAGCCAATTTTCAAGGTACGGAAAGACCTGAAAACCCTGCAGCTGCAGGTGAGCCACTACCATCGCCATACATTTGGTAAACACCCGGGGGCTGTGGTGAGATCAAAGGGTAGGGCTCTGAACTGGTAATGACTGGCCCCTAGCCAGAAGTGAAGATGTCTCCTGGAATGCCTGCCACTCAATGTAATATTAGGCATCTTGGAGATCTACTGAGCACATCCAATTGTCCTTGTGTAAGAGGGGCAGAATTGACTGAGCACTGACCATCCAGAACTTTGACTTCTTGACTGAAAGATTGAGCTTGCTGAGATCCAAAATAGGATGCAGGTCATCCATCTTTTTGGGCACTAAAAAGAAGCAAGAATAAGTATTGGATCCTCTCTGTCTTGCTGAAACCTCTTGGATGGCTCTTTTTAGAAAAACTTGTTGAACTTCTTTGAAGGCCAACTCCCCCTGACTAATTGGAATGCCGGGGAGATAACTTCTCACTGGAGGGCATTCTGAAAAGGGAATGAAATAGTCCCTGGAAAAGATATTTAACACCCACTGATCAGAGATGATATTTGTCCAGAATAGTGGGTGCAGGGAAATGTGACCCTCAACTGCCTCCAGGACAGAGCAGCCAGACAACACTTCAGGAGCACTGATAGGGCTGCTCAGAGATGAGTTCTCTGGAGCCCTGATTTTGCAGACTCTCCTACCTCAAGGGTGGCATTGGCCATTGAAATTTCTCCCCCTGCCTCTGGAAGATAAGTCACCTGGAGCTTCCTGGAAGGGAGACTGTGACTTCTGGAACCACATCTTCCTAGTTCCCTGCTGGGTCTTAAAGAAGAGCCTCGGGGGAGTAAAAAGCTTGATCCCGACTGCAAACAAAGTCTTCCCTTCCTGCTCACTGCAGGTCAAAGTGTCCTTCATGGAAGGTCCAAAAAGAGTAGAGCCATCAAAGGGGGCATTGGTAAAGGATGCTTTGAAGGGTTCCACAAACCTGCATAAACTTAACCGGGCATGACACCTCACAGCAATGCCAGTACCTGCTGCTCAAGAGGTAGCATCCACAATGTTAAAAATTAACCTCATCGAGGAATTCACAAGGGAAGTCAGAGTGGATAGCTCGTGGGAGACACCTTCTTAAAGTCCTCCACCGGCAGCAACTCTGTAAGGGAAGTGGAAAGCTCTTGGACCAAATTCCTTTGGAGGTGGGTAAAATGTGCCAATTAATTAACCACTCTCAGCCCAAAAGTAGCTGAGGTGTACACATGCTTTCCAAAATGGTCTATCATCCGGGAATCTCTTTTCGGGGGATGGGCCATGGAGCTCTCCTCTGCAGCTCCTTCTTGGTGGTGGCGGAAACCACAATGACATCAAGTGGGACACCTTTGCACCAGAAAGAATGGTCCACAGGAAGGCTAAGATATTTGTCTGCTCTTTTTGGGACTGGCTCTACCATGTCAGGCTCCTTCCAGGCCCTGCTGGTGATCAAATCTACTAACTCATCAGTGGGGGGACCCAGGAAGTAGATGAGCCAGTCCCGAAAGCCTTCAGATATATGGACTTCTTTGAAGATGGGGTTTGGGGAGACCATCCACCCTTCAGCTTCAAGATTTCTTGGATATACCCAAAGGAAACCTTGTTGGGTGGAGATCTGGGGAAGGACTTAGAAGAGGCAGGGACTCCCACAGGAGAGGGGAACCCCCTTGAAGTCTCAAAGTGGAGGGCTGACACTGGATAGGATGGGAGGCCTCATCAGCCAAAGTAGAGAAAGGCAGAGAGGGACTGGGAGGTGCGGTAGATGTGACTCCAGCCCCTGGAGAAGGTCCTCTCTGCCACCTGAAAAGCCAAGGGTTCGGAAGCAGACCCATCCCCCATGTCCAATGGAGAAGTTCACTGGAGAGGAGGGAGGATTCTAGAAACAGCACCCTGACCCCTGGATGATATCGGTCTGGAGCTATTGAAGGCCAAAGTTCCAAGGGGAAGGGACCAGCCGAAAAAATTGTACCAGATCCCTCCCCTGCAGAGCCAGTGCTGACCACTCTGGCATGGGGTTCACTCTGCTCCAACGGTGGAGGAACAGAACAAGCCAGGGACCCTAATGGAATTGAGAAAAGGGGAGTACTTGGCCTCGCAGGACTCTGATTGTGGGTGTCTGGGTCCTGAGATTCCAAAGCCACTGGGGTTGGAAGAGGAAAATGAGTAACAGGGTGGGGCAATGCCCCCTAGCCAGATGGACAGGGGAAGCAAAGAGCCCAAACTCTATTTGGGCCTTGAGGAAGCTCCTCATCACCCTGTCCATGTCCGTGGGTAAGAGACTCCTCGAAGACCATGAGGAGGAAGAGGAGTGAATTGACTTAGAGGGAGATCTCAATTACTTGCTGCAATGTTCTGGGGTTCATCTCTGAGGTCTCAAGAGCCAACTGAATTGCCTGTCTGGAGGTAGACAGAACAGCAACCTCCTCCTAAACTATAATCAGATCCAACAAGCCTGTCAGACCAGAAGGCCTAGCTGACACAGCAATCGGATCCAACAAACTGGTTAGACCTAAGGCTGGCTTGACCCTGGTTGGATCCGAGGGTCTCTGATCCAGAGAAGCCCTGGATCCGGGAGACAGCTCAGTGGCTCTTAGCTCCAAAGACCTCAGATCTGAAATGGACCATACTGGGATCGGATCTAGGGATCTAGGATCCGACAGCCGCAGTTCCTTAGAAGGAGCCACTGAACTACAAGAAATTAAGTAGAAAGCACTTATCTTTAGCCAGAGCCAAGAAATTGCATCTACATAAAAAACACAACAAACAACATTTGGGAGTTAGAGGGCAGCAGGACAGCATGATAGTGGGAGGAGCTAGAGCCTTTGATCTGTCTGTAGTATGTTGCCAGCCTGGATCTGATATCGGATCCTATACCCTATGGTGATGAATGATGACTTGGATAACATCAGAACAACTTTTTATCCCGAAAGTTAAAAAAAAAAATAATAAAGTGTCACACCCTTTTAAAGTAATTACAAGTCATGTGATAGTCATTGAAAACACCTTTTCCTAGCTTTAAAATTATTATTATTTTTTTTAAAGTGCAACTTCTGTCACAAAAAGTAAAGTTCAACTTTATGGACATCTAGGACACCATCAGGAATGGGAATCGATACTGAGACGTTCTTTGGTAGGAACATTGTCAGGGTTGCTCTGTATCACAGGTATGATGTTGTGATATCATCTCCAATACAAGAAGAAGATGTCTGTGGTTTTTCATGTACTCTATACCTTCAGATTCCACTAAGTAGGATCTTGGTTTGGTACATATACCTCTCACTTGACCAGTTTGATCAAAGCCCTTTGCTGCTTGCATTCTCACTCTCTCTCCTTTTAATGGATGAAGAAATCTGCTCATTATAACACTTCTTAAAAAGTTGGCCTGTGATTGCTCTGTTGTTTTAGCATTAGGCAACAAAAAACTAGACCTGATAGGCAAGGTTGTTCTGGTTTGCCTAGACAGAAGTCTCTCAGCAGGCGAGCCAAGTAGATTGTCACAGGGTATATTTATGGGATTAAGTAAATTCAAGACGATATTGGTACTGTTACACTTTAACCTCTCCAGTAATTGCTTTGCACTCTGTACTGCATGTTCAGCAAGGCTGTTTGACTGTGGATATTCAGGACTGCTAGTAACATGGATAAAGTCCCACTCTTTAGCAAATCTCTGAAACAATTGACTGGTAAACTAAAAACTATTGTCAGAAATAACTTTATGTGGACTACCATGGACTGAGAAATTACATTTCATCTTAGTAATAACAGCACTGGATGTTAGGTTAGGTAGCAAATCAATCTCAAACCAGTTCAAATAAGAGTCTACCAACATTAAGTAATGTTGACTCTTCCATGTGGCTACTGTTGACCAAGGTAGTTCAGGAATTTGGCTTAGCTGAAGTGGCTCTTTTTTGTAAATGTGGCTTAGTACTGTTGCACACTGAACAAGAAGAAAGCAAGTTATCAATGTCTTTTGCTAGAAAAAGTGAAAATACTAGTCTTCTCATCCTTCTTTTTGTAGAATCGGAACCTGGGTGGCCATGATGCAAAATCGGAATGCATTCACACTGTAAGGAAGTAGGACCAACAAACATTTGAAAATGATACCATCTTCCATCAGCATCTCATCTCTGTATGGAAAGTAAGGTTGTACTTCTGACGGTACACAGGAATGCTTTGACGGCCATCCTACATTGATAAAGTGGTTGAGCTTTTGCAAAATTGGATCAGTCTTTGTATGATCTCAAGTCTTGTGGTAGAACAATTATGCACTTCCATGACATCAAAGGCAAAATTCTCTGCATCAAGCTATTCCATGGTATTTCTGTGCGATCTGGATAAGGTATCAGCCAGATAAAGAAGTTTACCTTTTTTATAGACCATTTTAAAATTGTACTTTTCAAGTTTGGGCATCATTTTTGTTGTCTTGCTAGAGTGGAATGCATAGGCTTCTTTAAAATAGTGACTAGACGCTGATGGTCAGTTTCTATTTGGATAGCTCGGCCATAAATATAATCATGTAACTTCGAACATGAGAACACAATTGCTGAAAGTTTCTTCTCAATTTGAGCATACTGCATCTCAGTTTGGGTAAGAGTTCCAGATGCATAGGCAACAGGTCTGCCCTCTTGAAGAATAACTGCACCAAGACCAAACTGAGAAGCATCACAGGAAAGAACTACTGGTTTGTGGACATCATAGCATCTTTATGTAGAAGCATTAGCAATTTGCTAGTTTGAGGTTATCAAATGCTCTTTGGTGTTTGTTCTAACCATGACCATCCAACATTTCTGTGTCAGCTCTCTCAAAATTGCTGATAACTCACTAAAGTCAGGGATAAATTTGCCCAAATAGTTAACCATACCAAGAAAACACTGTAGGGCTTGGACATTGTCTGGAGTTGGCATCTCAAGAATGGCTGCTTGTTAAGAGGGATCTGGTTGTAAGCCTGTACTGGTAAATAAATGACCTACATAAGTAACTTCTGGTAGTCTTAATTTGCATTCCATAGGCTTGAGCTTTAAATTCACTTCACCTGCTCTATCCATAATTTTCCTGAGGCTTCTGTCCTGCTCTGCTTCACCATTACCTCCAACTAGTAAATTATCAACTATTATTGCACATGGGTAGCCTGAAAAAATTTGCTCCATTGCACGCTGAAAGACTTCACTGCCAGAATTTATTCCAAAAGGCATCCTGAGGAACCTGTATCCACCAAATGGGGTACTGAATGTAGTCAGTAGTGAGGATTTGCGATCAAGCATCACTTGCCAAAATGAACTCTTTATATCTAAGATGCATCTAAGACAGAAAAAAAACAGTGGCATTTGGCATGAGGGTTGCAATCTCCTTCACTGTACGCATAGGATGATGAGGTCTCTTTAATGTCTTGTTCAAATTTCTTGGGTTAATGCATATTCTGATTTCATTTGAATTTTTCTTATGAGCAGCTACCATGGAAGACACCCAACTCAGTTCTGCGACTGGACAAAGCACACTTTGCTGCACTATTTTGTGTTACTGGACCTTGACTTTGTCCTGCATAGCTATTGGAAGTCTTCTTGCTGGTCTGACCACTGGACTGACCTCTGGGTCACCTTTCATGAAGTACACAACAAGAAGTTTGCCTAGCTTGTTTTCAAACACATCAGCATACTCTGAGAAAATAGCATCAGTAAAGCTGGAACTGGGACATGCTTACATGATGGATGTCTTTGATAAAAGAAAGCAGTTTCATGCTTAAACTGTCTCTGAGACCTAATAATGACTGCACCGGTCTTTGGACTACATAAAATTGCAAGATGTAACTGTTCCCAGCCAAATAGCCTGAAAGCACCACTGAGCCTTTTATTTGAATTTCTTCACCCCCATAAGCAACAAGCTTCGCACAACTGACCAAATTAAGTTGCTCAACAGCCCTCACTTTAGCAAAAGTTTCTGCTGACACTACATTACACTTTGAACCAGTGTCTACTTTGTGCTCTGTAGGTTTGCCATTAATTAGGACAGTAAAAGATGCTTCATTTTTTGCCAACAAATCTACTGCATTAATCTTTTCACCGACTACTGATACACCATCTACACAGAAAGTAGGCTTGCAGCTCTCTACATGATCAACTTGCTTTTTTAAGTGATCTTTCTTAATAACTGAATGAGGCTTGCTTGATTTACAAAATGTTTGAAAATGGTTCCATTTTTTCCACTTCTGGCATTGCTGACCAAGTGCTAAGCACAGTTCTCTTTTAGACTTATGGTTGGCACCACAATTACAACAGTTAACAATAAGACTTGACTTGGGTTTGGCTGACTTACTCTTACACTGCACTGAGGATGCCCTTTTTACTGAGCTAGTCTTGGAACTTGCTAGAAAACTACAGGGTCTCCCTGCCACACATGCAGGGGTTGCTGCAGCTGCCATCTGCTTAGGCTTGTTTCTGCTTGCCACATGTTGCATGCTGTCTACATTTGCTCTAGAGGTTGCTAAAACCATGCTTTTATCACTTGTAAGCATGTCTGTGTGCCTTTCTGTGAGCCCGTGGATTTGACAAATTTCTATGGCTTTGTTTAATGTTAAATCACTGTCAAGAAGCAACATTTTTCACACTGAAGCACTACCCTGCCCCAATTTCCCACCCGCCTCCAGTGGTCCTACCTTTATTGCACACACAAACCCCTCCCATCTTTCCAACAGCCAACCACAGCACTAAACCCAACACTACCTCCTCCATCTTCCCACTACTATCCCTCTTCCTCAGCTAACATGTATAAGCATACCATACCTATGCTCGCTGCATGTGCTCTCCTTGCATATCTTACATCCTACCTACCAAAACTCTATCATTCCCCCACTCAACCACTACCACTGTACTACTACTCACACCACCACTCATGTCTCACCCTCACTCAGCTCCCCTCCCAGCAACTCAAGAACCTTCCCTATGCACCCCTCACATTTTCTATCAACTACATTACTCAAACAAAAAGCATCCCTACAACTTAATGTAGTAACCCACCCACCATACCTATTACCCACAGAGCACAATCATAACGTTTCCCTAATAAAAAAAACACATTCAAAAACTGAGAAAACTAATAACCTCATGCATATCAAAACTAGCCCTAAGTGGAGACATCGAACCCATCCCTGGCTCCGCCATCTCCAACCCCACTTCTCATAATCAGACTAGAAACCACAACTTCTCCCAAATCACAGCCAACAGAAAGCCAAGTGACTTCCTTTTACTAAGCCTAAATATTAGAAGTATATCCAACAAGGTCCATAAACTCCATGCCACCATAGACTTGTACTCCCCAGATATAGTCATCCTTACAGAAACCTGGCTAAAACCTCACATTACCAGTGAGCAAATCCTCCCTACCGGTTACGGCATACTAAGAGTAGACCAGCTAAACAAGAAAGGAGGTGGTATAGCTGTAATATTTAAACAGCATCTAAACATCCAGATCTTAAAATCATCAGCTCCACAAATAGGCAATGAAGAAATAATATATACCAACCTCAAAATAAACCAAAATAGAACCATCAACATAATTGGATGCTACTTCCCACCTGGCCAAAACATCCCTCCACTAGAAAAACTCCTCAGCTGGACTACCCAGCATCTTCCCCAAGAAACTATAATTTTAGGTGATTTCAATATTGACTGTCAGTCCTGTTCTGGCAACCATCCAACCCATCATCTAAACCTTCATGGTTTCACCCAACTAGCCCAGCTGCCAACCAGGATAAATAAAAACTCCAACAAGCACACTACCCTGGATTGGATACTAGTCAGTAAGAGCCCCAGTCATATATAGTAGGCTGCTTGTCGGATAGCCTCAGTGATCAATCCCCAACATGCCTACTCAAAAAACACATATACTAAGTTAAACCTGTCATCTACCATCAAATATGTAAAAAAAACTAAACTTTAACCCACTCACATTCATCTCATCCCTCAATGAATGTAACTGGCATCCTCTAAAGTACCTCCATCTTGATGACGCAGTTGAATTTTTTAATACTACCTTCCTGAGCATCCTTAATTACCACGCCCCTATAAGACTTTCCAGAACCAAAGCACAGCCCTCTCCATGGCTACAGAAAACCACTAAGTCAGAAATTAAAAACAGGGGTAAAGCCTGGGAGCACTGACGCAAAACCAAAATCCCCTCAACAAGACAGAAATTCATAGAACTATACAATAGAGTCAAAAAGCTAATAAACAGGACAAATTCCAATACTACCAGTCTGCCCTAGACTCCTTCCAACACAACCCCAAACAATTATGGTCCTCCATCCTCCACCCAGGTAAAGTCAGTACCCTTCCTCCTAACATCCCTCACTCCTCCAAAAATATTGCTACCTCATTCTGCACACACTTCACACAAACCATACTATCACTAGCTGGACAACACAACCCCCCCCACTCCAACCCACACCTCCAACTAGTAATCTCTCCACTGTCTTCTCTTTTTCTCCTGTTCCTACCTCCAACATAAAAAACTCTTAACTAAACTTAAGCCCACCAAATTAGCAGCAGACAACCTCCCAAGTGAATACCTACAAATTGCAGCTGATGCTCTAGCCTACCCAGTATCTATCTTGATTAACCGATCTCTGTCAGAAAGTTACGTTCCCACACTATGGAAAGTATCACATTTAACTCCCCTCCACAAAGGCGGCCCCTCCACAGAACTAACCAATTACCACCCCATAGCTATTCTCTCTCCACTCTTCAAAATACTAGAGAGATGCTTTCGCTCTCAGGTCTCAGACTACCTCCTAACAACCTCCTTTCCAGTACTCAACATGGTTTCAGACCGAACCATAGCACCACCACTGCCTTACTCTCCTTTACTAACACTATCCTTCAACATAAAAACAATGGCTATCTCTCCTCTGCTGCTTTCCTAGACCTATCTAAAGCATTCAACCTGGCCCAACACAAACAACTCATCTCTGTCCTCAATAACCTATCCTTTTCTCAATCAGTCACCAACTGGTTTCAGAATTATGTCTGACCACCAACAATCCGTTGTATGGCAGAATGACATATCTCCCCAACTACCTGACTCTATGGGGGTTCCCCAAGGATCCATCCTTGGACCCCTACTCTTTTCTATTTTCACCAATAATCTAGCCTCTGCCACCAAACATGGCACACTCACTCATACAATATGCAGATGACTCAAGTATCATCTGCTCAGCCCAGTCCCTACCCAAACTGCAAAAAGTCAAAGAGGAAGCCTTTTCCTCTGTTGAAACTTGGTTATCCAATGCCCAATTAATACTCAACCCAAACAAAACTAAACTACTCATCTTCCAACACACCAAACATACTCAAAACAACTCTCACTTTAACATCACAGCAAAAGACAACACCACCATACACCCAACAGAACACACCAAATTGCTAGGAGTTGAAATAGACAATAAACTAAAAATTGACATTCACATATCCATGACCATAAAAAAGTCCACAAAAACACTAGGAGCGTTATACAGAAATAAGCAACTTCTCAACAAAGCAGCAAAGATTTCAGCAGCAAATTCCCACCTTATCTCCACCCTACTTTATGCCTCTCCAATATATACCAACCTAAGGCAATTCAATCTAAACAAGCTCAAGACCTGCTACAATAAAATCGCCAAATTTGTCACAGGGGCATCCTACCGTAGTCACCACTGTCTCTCCCTTGTTGAATTGGGCTGGTTTGAACTTCCTCACCTCCTTCAATGGTATCAACTGGCATTCGCCCACAAACTAGTAAACCATCCACTAAAAGTCCCATCCCTCCAGAATCTACTCCAACCCTATCACACCACCAGACCACTAAGATCCAGCAACAAAAATCACTTACAGGTCACTAAAGTCAATAACTCTGCTGGAGAAGCACTATTCTCTTATGCCATAGCCAAATTATGGAACTCCCTCCCACCCACAATTACCAACTCCACCTCTAATATCACCTACTACCTTTCTTTCCACCCCAATAACTACCTTGATTATAGCAAGCTTGGATGCTCATAAGCCTAACTACTTATTATACAGCAGGAACTTCTTATTATAACAATTGTTAATGTCTGTTATGTACTTCGCAGATGATAAAGATTCTAGCTGTCTACTAATGTACTATGTTCTTCATCTGTTACTATGTTTGTAATTTTTAATTGCTATGTTGATCAAATTAATTGCTATGTAAATCCAATGTAACTACTGTCTGTATATTTTAACTGTGGAGCTTTTCTCCCCGGGCCTCTGCTGAAAATGGACCTATGTCTATTCAGACACACCTGGTCAACAAATGTAAATAAATAAAAAATAAGTAAATAAAATTAACATCACACACAAGCCTGTCCTTTATTAACTCATCTTTCAAGTCACCAAATCTGCATGTTTTAGCTTTATTTTTGAAGTCAGTGATACAAGCTGCAAACGTTTCACCTGGCTTTTAGTCTCTTGTATAAAATAAAGTGCCTGTCTAATGTAACATTTGTCTGGGGGTTGCACATTTCTCTAAATTTATGTTTTAAGCACTCAGGGTCCTCCCTGGATTCAGCTGGTATCACAATATAGCAGTTTCCCCCCTCTTCTGCACATACGTCTGGTGCATACACAAATGAACGCTTTCTTTCAATAGCTTCTGACCTAGCTAAGTTAAGCAAAATGAATACCCTCATATGTGCATCTTTGTCAGAAACAGCTGCTTGTATGAAAATATATTCCTGCTCGAATACTCTCAAATTCTCTGCTATATTATGATCAAACGCAAGTGGACCTGGTCTAAAAAATGCCTCTGCCATATCAACACATAGTAGTGAAGGTGCTTGAAATCATGCATGAACATGCACGCAAATATATATGCCAGAACTTTATGTCAGTACTTGTAATTATGCCCAAGAGCACAACAAACTCTTTTAAATAACTGCACTTTGCCAAATAAGTCTCCATAGCACAAGAACACCTTGAAATCACTCCTTATTAGTGTAAGAAATACTTCAAAATGACTGTACTTTGTGAATAAACTGTACACAATGGAAAAAGCTCAGAGTTAAGAAACACTTCGAGATGAATGCACTTTGCAAATAAAGTGTACACAGCACAAGAACCTTCCAAATGACTGTACTTTGCGAAATAACTGCACAGTGTAAGAAACACTCTGAAATGGTGGCACTCTGTGAATAAATGTAGACAGCACCAGAAACTTTTTGAAATGGCTGTACTCTGACTGCACTTTGCAATATAAATGCACTTTGCACACTGCAAACCCTTTCAAATAATTGCACCATAATAAAGCACACACTCTGCAAACACTGCACACTCTAAGATACTTTTAACAGCTTTAGTTATGCTTTGAATGGCTTTGGTCAATGCGAAATAGTAGTTTGTGCCCAAACACGGTCTTTTACTAAGAAACATGCAGCCGACTTGCTTTTAAGCTTAATTTGCCCTTTTTATTGTACTTTTTATGCCCTTTTAATCTGTTATCCTGCTCATTATACTGTTCTTGTGCCCCTTTTGCTTTAAACATGCGCATTAGGCAAACCAAAGGCAATTCTGAGCCCCATATGAATATCTCTGCTAGTTTTATCAAATATCATAGTTTTGAAAATTTCGTTTAATTAATAATGTGGTTTGTGCTTTTCATTTGATTAATAATACATTTTTGTGCTACTCATGTGATTAATAATGTGTTGTGTGCCTTAAAATGCGTTGTTTCATTTTCTTTGCAAATAAATCATTTTTGCAGTTTTCTTTACCTTTAGCACATTTCTGGCCCTTTTTCATTTGTCTGAGCTCTATTTCACTCAACCTGCTTAATCTACCTTCACCTTTAACTCTGCACCTCATGGCTTGAAGACATTGTTCTTCTAATTCCAGTTCTGACACCATGTTGCTCGTCTGGTCAGGGTAAACATACAAACATTCATGGGTTCAGTTCAAGCAGCTTTATTACACACAAACACATCAGAAATTAGGTTTTGTAACTTAAACTTAAAGTATAAATAGAAAACTCTGGTTGTTCTCTCAAAATGGCACTGCTGCCTGCACGTGCTCAGTATTTATATGCACATGCCTACATCTAGAAATGCTTCTTAAAGGTACATACACACACTCTGATCTACAGAAAGGTTTAGATAGGAGTCAACAAAAAGGGGCTAATTAAGTATTTACACTGAGACACAACTGCTGAAGATAACAGTATTTGGTGAAGCTGCAGGTGGAAAAGGATGACCTTGATGAGGGTAGTCATGGTCTAACACTCCCCAAGCAGGCCCAATAGTGAACATGCTACTCACAAAAGGAGAGAAGTACCCATATGAAAACAAATGGTTTGGAGGAAGGAAGCCTACAAGAGTTACTTACAGAAGATCAAGCAAGAGGTGGTAGTGTGCCAGTATTTAGAGAGCATGGTAACATGCGAAAAAATACAACATGTAAAGGCAGCATCAGGCAATTTAATTATGTTAATGGGGAGTGGGGTTTCATTAGGGATATAATCCATTCCAGCCTCCTCTGTTTTGCTAAAGCTAGGGATGGGACACTACATTAAAATGAATGCACATTTAAACCAATCTGGAAAAGGGGATTTGAAGGAGAATGCTGGTCAAACAAAAAAAAAACTAGGAGGAGATAGTAAAAAGCAACAGCTGACAATGAAAGGAGGAGGGGTGGTCAAAACGAATGACAAAAAGGCAGTGCATAGTAATTAGGATGATAACAATAGGGATAAGAATGGCTTACATAAAAAGGTTATATAGGAAAGAAGTAAATCAGTAGTTGAAAGAAAGGGGTGGTGGGAAAAGCAGAGTATAACTAAAATATGACAGAAAGGGGCAGACAGGAATGTGAGAAAGGTAAAAAGATAGATGGAAAACATATGCACCCAGGAAAGTTCAAAGAGATCACTAAAATCATCCGTTTAATACTGTTAAACAACTTTTAAAATGGTGTAGGGTGGAAAGAATTCTATAATACTTGGAAGGACAGGAGTGAAAGTGGCAAAGAAATATGTATGCATAGCAATGAAAATAGTGGTAACAGAGTAAGAACAGTGGCAAAAACCTAGGTAGAAAGATGCCCAAGCTGGAAGCATTGTTAGTTCAGATTGAAGCTAATCAATCTGGGATAAAAAAAAAGTTAAGTATTCAGCATAACATTCCATCTGTGTTGTCCATTTTTGTTCTTCCTCAACAGTTGGGTCACTCGGCTGCTTCTTCCTGATTGTAGAATACTTGAACTCTCAAGCTCCTCCCTTTACACATAATGCTCCAGCCACCTAACATACCTCAGATCTAGTTTGTTGCCCATACATTTATAGAGCAGTGGAAATAAAGAAAAGAACCAAAGCTGAATTTCAAAGAACAGAGGTTCAATGAATACTCTTCAATTTATTCAGAAGTAAAACAAGGAGGGGGTAGGTGGGTGGAAAGTTGAGGAAGAATGAAAATGGACAACACAGATGGAACATTATGGTAAGCACATAACATTTTTATCTGATGCTGCCATCTTCATTCATTACTCAACAGATGGGACAGAGCCCCCAGCTACCTAAATCTGAGGAGGACTCTATGGAAGGATATTCTAGAGCACAGCTGAGCCAAAGGCTGCTCTTCAGCTAGAGACCTGGTTCAATTTGTAATGAGCAATAAAGGTATGAGGATTACCCAAGTTGCAGCTGCACAAATACCATCCAAGGAAATTCTAGGCAAAAAGGGTGACAAAGTCACCATAGACTTGTGGAATGGGCTCTTAGAGGCTTTGATAGAGGCAAACCCACATTATCATAAAGAAAGGTAATACAATCAGTCAACAATTTGGCCAAAGTCTCTCTAGATATTAGTTTGCCTAGTTTTGAACTGGAAAATCAAAAAAAAAAAACAACTGTTCAGATTTTCTTTGGTTCTGTGAAGGTAGAAGTGTAACTCTCTATGAATATCCAAAAAATATAACATATATTCTCCTTTGCTTGAAAAGTTAGAAAAGAAGACTGTGAGGTTGATGACCTGATTAATATTAGATTCCAAACACCACTTTCTGTAAAAAGGAAGAATTAATCAGTAAAGAAACCATATCCTTGTGAAAAATTAAATAAGAAGGCTTAGAAGACAGTGCTTGAAGTTTGGGCACTCTTCTGGTAGAAGTGATAGCAACTAGGAAAACAGTTTTCCAAGTCAAAAATTTCAGATCACACTTAGATGATATTTCAAAAGGGGGTTGAGTCAAGGCCTGAAGAACAATATTTAGATCCTAAGGAGAAACGGAATCCTGTAAAGGAGATCTAATTAAGTAGACTCCTCTGAGAAAGGCTTTACAAAGTTTGGAGAAAGCTAAAGTAGAATTACCTACTCTTATATGAGAGTTGGAAATGGCTGCTAATTATAATCTGATAGTTGAGAAGTCAGCAAACTCTTTGAAAACCGTAGCTAAAAAGTCAAGAACCTTTGAAATCAGTGCTGAAAAAGGGTTTAAATTATTTGTGTGTGCCCAAAAAACAAATATTTTCCATTTACTTTTGTAAATTTTTCTAATGGAAGCTTTATGATAAGATAACACAATATGACAGACAGGAAAGGAGAGCCTAGGCTGTCTACGAAGCAATGGAACTGGAGAGAAAATATGTGGTCAACTTGAGGCCTGAAATATCAAGATGAGTCATGCCTGTCAGGTGAGACATGAGGTCTGAAGTTGGATCTGGAATCCAGGATGGATGTAGAAGATGAGGCCAAAGGAAGGGAAACCAGATCTGACGAGGCCAATAAGGGGCAATGAGGATAACTGTGCTCTTCAACTGAGATGCTTTCTGGAGAAATTTGGGAATGAGGAGTAAAGGGGGGGTAAGCATAAAGGAGACCAGAGGGCCAAGCATGAAGTAGAGCATCCCTCTGTGACTCCCAGAGTGGGGGATCAGAGCAAAGAACCTGCTGCACTTGTTGTGGGGAGATGTGAAAAGGTTGCAGCATGGTTGACCCCATCGATAGAAAAACATCTCAGCTGGGTCCCCTTCAAATGACTGAAATTTCAAAACATCAAATCACTGATCTGTGAAGATCAGATTATCGAAGCTGTGAAATATCAAACCTTGTGAATGGAGATCGCTGTACAGTGTCAGAACAGGAAATTTACCATTCTCTTCACTGTAGTGCAATCTCAGAGTTGGTTTATTTAAGTAGCAGGGGGTGTGGCGGTTGTATGGGGCTTGCCCCCCTAGAAAAATGTGAAATAAGAAGCTTTCACGTTTTAGATTTTTTTTTTGTTTTAGGTTTATTTCACAACATTGATCCGCTGGTCTTTGATGATCAGAGGTTCAATGTTGTGAAATTTCGATCCTTTAAAGGGGACCCATCTCTGCCATGTTGATACTGAGAGATGACTTGAGACATCAGAATGGACCTGCTTAACTTGTTGGCAGTCAAATTGGACTTCCCAAAGATGTGAGTTATCAGAAAGGTATTGGAGATTGCCCACCGCCATACTCTCATAGCTTCTCGACAAAGAGGGTAACATCTCGTTCCCTCTTGTTTGTTGATGTACCAGACCACTGACATACTGTCCATCTGAATCACGATAGTCCTGGTTGGAAGAGTGTCTTAAAAGGCCTGCAATACTAGAAGGACAGCTCTCATCTCCAGGATACTGATATGCATGTTAGTCTCTTTGGGGGACCATGTGCCTTGGACTGTCCCTTCCAAGAAGTTCCCCCTCCACCCGATTTGAGAGGTGTCTATGGTCACTGTGGTCTTGGGTTGAGGAAGAACAAAGGGGTGGCCTTCTTGTATTTGATTGCAGTTAATCCACCAGAGGAGGTAATTATTGCAATCTTGAGTAATTTTGACTGACCTGGATAATGGCTGTTGGAGAATAGACCATTGACTTGCAAGCATCCATTGGAGGATTCTCATATGGAACCTGGGCCAGTGGTACATGAGTGAATGCCACTGACATAGATCCCAAGGCTTGGAGTATTAGACACACTGGAAGAGAAGAATTCTAAACAAAAGTTATGTACTTACCATAACTTGGGATCTGTGTCATCCATTTTCATTCTTCCTCACTGCTGAGTCTTCAGATCAGACATCAGATCTGACTCGGCAGTATCTTCAAGACTTTAGGATCCAAGTCTCAAGCTCCTCCCTCTCCCATAATGCATCATATCTTCTCTAATCCCTCAGATTGAGTTTGCTGCCTTACACAGCAGGATACATTTCAGAGGGAAGAAATAGAACAGATCAAAGAATCTGGGCCCAAACCATGAACCTAAGAGTTCTAAAAACCTCCAGGTAACTTCTTGAAGAAACCTAGGCTGGGGGATGGTTGGGAGGGAAGTGATGAAGAATGAAAAATGGACAACACAGATGCCAAATTATGGTACGTACATAACTTCTATATCTGATGTTGTCTTTTTCATTCTTCCTGACTGTTGGGTCAGAGTCCCCAGCCAGCTATGCAACTCCTGGGTAGCACCTAAGGAAGAATATGATGGAGCACTGTCAAGCCGGAGGATGCCCTGCTTCTGGAGACAATGTTCAATTTATAATGTGAGACAAAATTATGATATGCCACAGCATATATCTCATGAATTGAAGCCCTGACAGAAAAAGCTGATGATGTGGCCATGGATCTCGTAGAGTGGTCTTTAGGTGGACGAGGTAATTTAATACCTTTTTGGTACTAAACAGTAGAAATACAATCAGTTATCTGTTTAGCTAAGGTGATCTTGGATAGTGCTTGACCCAACACATTAGCTGAAAAGGATATATTGATCGGATTTTCTGTGCTTTTTTGTCCTGTGCAGGTAGAAATGCAACTGTCTATGAATATCAAGAAGATGTAAAAATAAGTTATGTCTTACCATAATGTTCCATCTGTATTGTCGATCTTCACCTATTCTTGACTCCTGGGTGTCGGTTCTGATCCTAGGAACTGGAGTGGCCATTATACAGCTTGAGCCAGCCAAAAATCTCTCAAGCTAATACTTTACCAACAATTCCCCTCTCCCATTTACCTCAGATCAAATTTGCAGACTTATAGAAACTCAGAAGAACTATGAGCAAATATGTAGAAGTCATATCCAAGGTGAACCCTAGCAATGCACCCAGGACAAAAGTTCACTCCTCCAGGAATTCACAGCAGGGGGAAGGAGGATGGGATGCCAAGAATAGATGAAGTTTGACAACACAGATGAAACGTTATGGTAAGACATAACTTCTTTATCTGATGTTGTCAATCTTCATCTATTCTTGAATCTTGAGACAGAGTCCCCAGCTACTTTAGATCCCAGGTGGCACTATGGAAGGATATTCCTGAGAATCATATAACCAAAGGAAGCCCTTCCCCTGGAGACCAGATCTAATTTGAGTGGTAAAAGTATGTGGAGTAGCCCAAGTTGCTGCTGTGCATATTTCATTCATGGAAGCCTTGGAATAGAAAACAGCTGGAGTGGCCATTGACCTGGTGGAATGTACTCTCACTGGCGCAGGTGACTTGAGATTCTTTTTAATATACATGTAAGTAATACAATCTCTTGGCCATTTTGACAAGGTAACTTTGGAAACAGACTTCCCTAAAGTTGGAATGGAGAAGAAAACAAAAAAGAAGTTATGTGCCCACCATAACATTCCATGTGTGTTGTCAATTTTGCCTTCATTTTTATGAGGTTGAGTTTGGATCCAATCCTTGGATCTGACTCGGCCTTTATTTTCAAGCTTGAGGCCTCCTGCTAGCTTGTGGCTAAACCCCTATCCCAGCATGCATTAGAACCATCTCCAGATCTTGTTTGCCCCTCCAATGCAGTAACTAGAGGCTACTGAAGAAGGACAGAGGTCAATGGAAATCCAGCTGAATAGACTCAGTCTTCTAGGAGATAAGAAAGGAGAGGGAAGGAGGGTGGGATATAAGAAATAAGGCAAAGATGGACAACACACATGGAACATTCTGGTGCGTACATAACTTCTTTATGTGATGTTGTCCTATCTCGCCTTCATTCCTACCAGGTTGGGATAGCGTCCCTAGCACTTAGAGTCCCGGGTGGCTCAAAGGAGAATATTCTTCAGAATCACGAAACCAAAAAAGGCTCTATTCCTGGGGGCCAAATCGATTTTGTAATGAGTGATAAAAGTATGTGGTTTAGCCCATGCTGCTGCTGCACAAATGGTATCAATTGGTAATTTAATCAGAAAAGCCGAGGAGGCTGCAATAGCTCTTGTAGAATAGGCTTTAATTCTTCCTGGAAGTTCCTTATCTTGAGACACACACACACACATATATATATATATATATATATATATATATGTGTGTGTGTGTGTGTGTGTGTGTGTGTGTGTGTCTGTGTGTTACAGTGTGAAAGCCACTTAGAAAGTGTGATCTTAGAAACAGGAAATCCTTTCTTTGAGTCTGAAAAGGAAATAAACAACTGATCAGATTTCCTAAATTCCTCCGTTCTGTTTAAGTAAAAACATAATTGTCTATGTACATCCAGTTGATGTAACATGTATTCTGCTTTGTTTTCATAATTTGCGAAAAAAAAGAAGTTATGTACTCACCATAACGTTCCATGTGTGTTGTTCATCTCGCATTCATTCTTAGTAGGTTGGGTTCGGAACTGATGCTCTGTTCCAACTCGGCCTTATACAAAAGCTCAAGGTCTTCCACTAGCTCATGCCAAAAAAAAAAAAAAGTATCCCATCATGTACTAGGAGTGTTCCCCAGATCTTGTTTGCACATATAGCTAAATAAAGGTCAGTAAACATGTTATAGAGCAATCAAGAAGGCCAGAGAACATTAACAGCCAATTGCCTCTGCTCGGTCTTCCAGGAGCAAAGGGCTGGGGAAAGATGGTGGGATGTAAGAATGAAGGCAAGATGAACAACACACATGGAACATTATGGTGGGTACATAACTTCTTTATGTGATGTTGTCCTAGCTCACCTTCATTCTTAGCAGGTTGTGACAGCATCCCTAGCACAATCTTTCTTGGGTGGCTCAAGGGAGAATATTCTTTAGAATAGTGGACCCAAAGGAGGCCAAATCCACTTTGTAATGAGTGATAAAGGTATGAGGCCTTGCCCATGTTGCTACAGCACAAATGGTATCAATTGGTAATCTTGCCCGAAAGGCAGAACAGGTTGCAATGGCTCTTGTAGAATGACGTTTTACTTTAAGGGGAAGTTCTTTGCTTCGAGATTGGTAAGTAAAGGTAATACAATATGATAACCATTTCAAAAGTATAGCTTTAGACACAGGAGCACCTTTCTTTGAGTCTGAAAAAAACACAAATAATTAGTCAGATTTTCTGAAGTCATTTGTCCTATGTAAGTAGAAATGTAATTGTCTATGTACATCCAGTTGGTGTAGCATATATTCTGCCTTGTTGCCATAGTCGGGGAAAAAAACTGGCAGTTCTATGGATTGATTCAAGTTAGATTCTAAGCATACTTTGGGTAGAAAGGATGGGTTTGTTCGCAGGGATGCTGTCTTTATGGAAAAGTATTTAGGGGGGCTTTAATGATAATGCTTGCAGCTCTGAAACTCTTCTAGCAAAAGTAATTGCTATCAAAAGAGTCATCTTCCAAGTCAGATACTTCATATCACAAGATGATGCAGGTTCGAACGGGGGAAGACTCAAATGGGATAAGACAAAATTCAGGTCCCATGGTGCTGAAGGGGCTTTGAAGGTCGGTCTTAATAAAAAAGCACCTTTAAGAAATGCCTTGCAAAGTCTGTGGGACATCACATTGGGGCCTGATTCACCTAGATGGAATATCGCTGCTAACTGAACTCGAATAGTAGCTGCAGCTGCACATTCATTAAACAGCTTTGTTAAGAATTCAAGAATGGAAGCTATTGGGGCAGAGAAGGGATCAATGTGATTATTCAAGGTCCATGAAGAAAATCATTTCCATTTGCTTATGTATATCTTCCTCATCGAAGCTTTATGAGACGACATCAAGATATGTTTTACTGATGGAGAAAAGTTAGGGAGCCTAGCTACGTTTGGAATCAGAGTAGCCAAGCTGTCAATTTGTGGGTTCAAAGGGAGGGGTGGAGCATCCCTGATGCACGAGTCAGGAGGTCTGAAGCTGGGTCCAGAATCCAAGGCTCCTCCTGGAGATGAGGCCAAAGGAAGGAGAACCAGATCTGATGAGGCCAGTATGGGCTGACTAGTATCAATTTCCTTCCCATGGAACTGGCTTTCTGAAGAACTTTGGGTATCAAAGGAAAGGGAGGAAAGGCATAGAAGAGATTCAAGGGCCAATCATGTACAAGTGCATCCCTTAGTGACTTCCCTGGATGGGGATAAGGGCAAAATAGCTGCTGCATTTGGCATTCATGGATGTGGCAAACAAGTTGCAGCAAGGCTGGCCTTATTTGCTGAAAATCTTTTCCATAATGTTTTGTTTTAGAGACCACACATGAGGCATCAGAATTGCTCTGCTGAGTCTGTCCTCTATCAAGTTGGATTTCCCCGGGATGTGCTTTTCTATCAGAAAGCATTGGGAGGTAGTCGCCCACTGCCATACTCTCAGGGCCTCCCGACAAAGGGGATAAGACCTGGTTTCTCCTTGTTTGTTTATGTACCAGATAACTGACATGTTGTCTGTCTGTATTGCAATAGTTCCTAGTGGAAGAGAGTCTTGGAATGCTTACAATGCTAAAAGTATTGCTCTCATCTCTAGGACATTGAATTGCAAGTGGGCCTCGTGATCTTGCCAGGTGCCTTGGACCATCCTTCCCAGATAATGCTCCCCCACCCTATTTGAGAGGCTTTTGTGGTCACTGTGGCCAGTGTTTGGGGAAGTACAAATGGTCGACCTACAGTCACATGAGTGGAGTAAAGCCACCACGAAGGTCCTTCCTGCAAGTTTCTGTAATGACTATTTTGTGATATGGGTAGTTGATGCATTGACCACTGAGTGGATAGTAACCACTGAAGAATTCTCATGTGTAGACGTGCTAGAGGGCTTAAAACTATTGTTGCTGCCATGGATCCTAGAACTTTCAGAACTATCTTTGCTTAGACTTTTTTCCCTTCTGAAAATGTATGTCTTAGCACTTGGATCCTTTCCAAGGAAGTCTGGCTGTCATTTGCATTGAATCTAATTCTGCCCCTATGAAAACCACATGCTGAGAGGGCTCTAAGGCAGATTTCTCATAGTTTATTGTAATGCCCAGGTGAGAGCAGAGTTGCTTGGTTGTGGCGGTTAAGAGCTAGTTATCTAAGTATGGAAACACTTGGAATCCTAAATGTTTCAAATGAGTCACTACTACTGCCATACATTTGGTGAACACTCTGGGGGCTGTAGTGAGACCAAAGGGCAGAGCATAGAACAGGTAGAGATGAGCTCCCAGCCAAAAGTGCAGATATCTAATGGATCACCTGTCCATTTTTATGTAGTAGTACACATCCTGGAGGTCTATTGAGCACATCCAATCATCTTTTCCCAGGAATGGGTTTATTGCCTGCCGTGTCACTATCCGGAACTTGGTCGTTTTTTATGATTTGTTTAGAATACTGAGATCTAATACTTTTCTTAAGTCCCCTGTTTTCTTTGGAAGTAAAAAGAATCTTGAGTAAGTTCTGGATCGTACTTGGTCTGCATGGACTTTTTGGATGACTCTTTTGTCTAGTAACCTTTGAATTTCTAGAGTTGCTTGTTCCTTTTTACTGGGTAGAACATCTCAAAATTTTCTGATCTGAGGGGCTGGAAGAGAAAAGGGTATGTTGCAATCCCTGGATATGATGCTTTGTACCCATTTGTCTTTTGTCAGAAAATGCCAGGCTTCTGGGTAGAAATATGAGAGATCCCTGAGTGCCTCTGTTCAGGAGCACTGAAAAAAAGATTCTCTGTCACCCTGATTCTGTGGACCCCCTCTGGCATATTCCATTGTTACTTCCCCCTCGGCCTCTGGGAGAAGATTCACCACGTGTGTCCTGAAAAGATCTCTGAGATTTTCGGAACCACATTTTACCACTGCCTTTCTAACCTCTAGGGCAGGGGTGTCCAACCTTTTGTCTTGCTGGGGCTGCATTGAGTGAACAGAAATTGTCTTGGGGCCGCATATAAAATATATCATGTAGTCAACTCTTTCGCTACTGCGGGCGACCAAAGTTGACCTCCTGGCTGTACTGTAGATGCGTTTAAACAATGAATAAATATTTGCCTTAAAGTTCTAATTCTTAATCTAACAGTTAACTCTTAACATCTTAGTTTTTTTTTTTTTTTTTTAACAAATAAACAGGTACAGAACCCTTCCATTTTTATGAAATCATACCTCTTGATTTTGCTGTTTTTTTAAAGATTGTTTTATGGCACATAGGGAAGAAGCTCTGACTGAAACACAGACAGCCTAGGTAGATTATCAGCCCAGGTGCTGGAGGAGCGAATGATGTGGGAAGAGGAATGATGAGGTAAAAGGATGCTCACTTTTTGGAGGGAGGAGGGAGCAGAATATGAGAACATGTTCAAGGGCACACTCAGGACACCAGACCTGGTGGTGACACTATAGCTATGATAACAGTCATCAATAAAGTTGATAGATGGCTGGGCATAATACAAGGCATATCATTATAAGAGGAGGTGGCTCCCTAAGTCATCCCTGTGCAACCACCTTGTGATATATAGCATACAAGTATATCGGGAGTGAGTAAAGACACAAAGAAAAAACTCAGCTGAACAATTATTACATCTGTGCATGCCCTGTCCACTGCTTGAACTTGATGTTACTAAGCCCTTGGGCTGAGAAACCTTCTTATTTGGAGGGACACACTCATTGCGGAGAGTACAAATCCAAGGTAAGCTTCCAATAATGTGGGCATCATTAAGTATGTCAGAGGTATGGGAAATGCTGGGGATCTAAAGTCAGCAGTAGATGCCCAAAAAGTACCTAGATATAACAAATATTTTTCATATTGCCATTCTTTGCAATCATGATGTCTGCTCTAAGATGCAGATTTGTTAGATAGTATGAAGACCAGAGCGATCAGTAAAACTTGAGAGATCTGCATTGGTATTTATTTATCTGAGCATAATAAAGGGTATCAGTGCCATTATCACAAGTATATGATGTGGAATCAATTATCTTTAAACCTCCAAATACTAACTGCTTTCTGTTTGGCCATTTCTACTTCCTGTACATAAATGGCTATATTTCCAAAATGTTGGCTATAGTCCCAGGACATTTTCAAGCCATGGTACTGGAATAATTCCCTGCAATAAAACTCATAGTCTGTGCTCTCAGTTCCAAAGGCAAAGGAAAAGTGCATCTTGAATTTTAATTAGAAAAGAAATGAAATGACAATTTGTATACTACAGCATTCACTTCTGTACAGAAATGCATCTTCTTTTTAGGCCGAATGTTACAGCAACACAAGGTATTTATGTCATTGGTAAGATTTTTTTTTTAACTGAATGTTTTACAGAGGTAGTCTGTCAATATCTTATTACCATACCGGCCTAGATATGATGCTACCTACAAATGTCAATGTTCCTACATCACTCTTCCTGGTATCATTATAAAATTATCAGGACAAACAGAATATTCAACTTTATACAGCCCACTGTATGAACTAACAGAATCTAGAAAAAGAGGCTGCATATTCTCAGATATGTAACTGTCTTCCTAAACAAGTAAAATAACCGTATGCTATACATTTAAAATGACAGTAAAAAATTATATAGTCTGAGGAACAGCTGTTATTTTAGATATGATTTCAGAAGACACCCTAATAATAGGATTCTGAGATATACTTAGTTGTCCGCCTGAAAATTATGAAATTAATATGAAAAAAAAAACAGTAACCAATGTGTATGTAGTAATATTAGTAATATTAGTGGTATCTAGTCAGATAGGACCAAATTTCTGACTCTCTTGAAAATTTTTAACAAATTTCAAGGAAAATATGCCAGAACTCTCACTCCACAATGTACTTTGTGTTGGTGATTTCAAATACAAAGACACATACACAATTGTATATTCATGTAGTGTGGGTCAATGCTTCAGTCTAAATTTAGTAGGAAGAGCAAGCATAAATCCACCAACATAAAACTTCTTTAAGAAAAATAACCATGGTTTTTATTTCTGAAGCAATCTCATCATAAAATAAGATATATTCTGATGTATTGCATTCCTCTGAGCAAAAGTCATACCACTAACCCTAATGGAAACTGTTTATAATACAGCAACTGGACTTTAACTAAGCATGCCAAATAATCCATATGTCAATCCCTTTGATTTATTAACAACATTTTCAGGGAATTACAACATGATGTTCTGACAAAAAATACAGCCTTCTACACTTATTAGCTGATTGCCTCCCATTTATTCCCCAATATTTGTGAGCTTGGAGGCGATACTAGACAGTCTTCGAAAATCCGTACAGTTGACAGGTATGTTAATGCAGTACATCATTTTCTTTCTCTCTGTCTCTCTCTCATGCACACATACACAAACGCTCTCTTCTTCTTCTTTCATGCACACAAACATTTTGCTTTCATGCATGCACTCACTCACTCACTCCGCACTTACCTATTAGTACAGTTAGGTGCTGTCCCTTTTCAAAGGCAACAATGGCAAATTTATACACAAATCCCTCTTCAGCATGAAGACACATACACTGATTCTTCGGCGTGAAATAAGAGCAGCACGAACACACAGATCCTACTTCGGCATGAAAAAAACAAAATGGGAAGGGTGCTTTGGTGCATGCGCACACCGATTTTACGGTTACAGGTCATGGGCTTGAAAAACACAGGGAAAAAGTGTTTGGGTGCATGTATACACTGAAGTTGCAGTTAAAGGTCATGGGCCACATGGAAGAGCTCTGAGGGCCACATGTGGCCAAGGGCCGCGGGTTGGACATATCTACTCTAGGGTAAGGTCCATTAGGCATGGAAAAATGGACTCCTACAGCAGACAGAGCTTTTCCTTCTTGTTCACACCTGGTGAGTGCATCCTTTACTTAGGGCCTGAACAAGAACGAGCCGTCAAATGTGGTATTTATAAAGGAAGACTTAAAGGGCTCTGCAGAGTCACAAAAGTGCATCCAGGAATGTCTCCTTAAGGAAATTCTGGAACCCGCAGCTCTAGTCACTCCATCGACTGCATAGGAGGTGTCTCATTGACGCGTTGACAATTGATGTTAAGGTAGCAAGCTGAGAAGATACTTTATTTGGAGCACATTCAGCTAATGAACCTTGTAAGGTATTTCCTAGCTCTTTCAGGAGATCCCCTTGCAGTCTTGTAAAATGAGTGAGGTAATTTAGCAATCTAAGAGAAAAAGCCACTGAAGAAAAAAATGCGCTTTCCATACCTGTCCATTGTTTGAGATTCCCTATTCGGTGGATGGACAGATAAAGATGTCTCTAAGAGTTCCTTCTTGGTGGCTGCTGCCACAACCATAGCATCTAGTGGGACTCCCTTGGTTAAAAGAACTTATCTGAGGGGGGATGTAAAAAATTTGTTTGGCCTACTACGAACAGGTTTGACTGAATCTGGAGACTTCCACACCTTTTGAGAAACTAGGTCCATAAGTTCACTGAAAGGCGGAGACACCCAAGAGGTAGAAGGGTGAGATCTGAAGGCTTTCAGGTAAATGGACTCCTCAGCCAAAGGGGTGGTAGACTTCCAACCACCTCTCTGTTTAAGCATTTCCAGGATATCTCCAAAGAAGACATCATCAGAAGGCGACCATTGGGACCCTTCAGCTTCATCGAGGCCTGTGTCAGAAGTGATGGACTCCTCTGGGAATTCTAAGTGCTTCCTCTTGCATAGCCTCTTCTGAGGGACTTCCTCAGAAGGGTACTCTAGGGAGGTTTCAGAAGAGTGAGGGTGCCCTGTGGGGCATCCTGAGGCCTATGATCTCTGCGTCCCTGTGGATGCAAGGGTATAGATGCAGAAATTGGTGCTTTAGAAGGAGAAATATCCAGAGATGATTGTGGAGCTGTCTGTGGAGACAGTGCATCCTCATCACCTTCAAAGCCGCATGTCCCTGATCCGAAGAAATTCCTGGATCCGAGGAAACCAAGTAAGCCCCCAGAACCAAGGACAATGAACCCAAGGCTGAGGTAAGACTCAAATTCAACCTAGCCAAGGCCCCAATAAGCAATGTTGGATCCGATGACTGTCTGAGCCTACTTGCCCCCCGGACTCGACTGGAGAGTGCCTGCTCCTAGAGTCCTCCAGCTCCGATGGAGCCAAGGATGTCCAAGCTATGGTTGGAGCCAAAGAACCTGAGGTAAGTCTCGGATCCAATGGTTCCACAAGCACCACCTGTGGATCATCCAACTCCAAAACCACGGGTTGGATCGGAGGAGGAATTGTAGCAGAACAGGATGATGTTGAATGATCTGAAGCCCTTGCGGTCAGATCCAACAATAACTTGGCCAGCACCGGTGTCTTTAAAAGCCTCTGCACCACTCGATCCACATCATCGTCTGACAGAATCCTAGAAGACCGAGTCGAGGAAGTGGGAGACTTAGACCCATGTCAAATTGGACATCTAAGCCTAGGGGAGACTGGCTCCAAGGTAGGAAACTAGCTTTGTAGCTCGAACTCAACCAGAACCGAGATAGAAGGTGTTGGAGCAGAAGAATCTTTGTTGGATCCGATAAGCTTTGGATCAGAGGAAGAAACTTTTTGAATCTTTTTTGAAGGCTCCAATAAAGAGGTTGAGGAAGATCTCTTCCCAGATTTATCCGATTTGTCAGACTTAGAGGAGGGAGACTTGTCTGATTTGGTTGAACCTAGACCTTCTTCCAGTGGCTCTGAGAAGGGTTTTTTTAAAAGTCCTTTTAGTATGCGTTTATTTTTCCTCTCCAGGAGGGCTCTATGATTAAAAGCTTAACAGATAGAGTATTACTCCTGGAAATGGATGGCCCCAAGGCAATAAATACACAGTGTGTTTATCACCCAGGGGCATTTTCCTTCCGCATTGCTCGCAGTTATTTAAAACCCAACAGTTTAGTATCTTTGCCAGACATTTTGCAAGGAAAAATAGAACAGAACATTTTTTTTACTATAATATTAAAGGTAAGCTACACCCTCTAACTTAAACGGATGAAGGTGTCCAAAAAAGAGGAAAAATTTTGAAGAGAAAGGGGAAGAGACTGAGCCCTCTAAGTTAAATGGACTCTGTCATAAAGGTAGCAAAAAAATAAGAGACAAAATCCTTCTAACTAAAACAGGCTAAGTTACAGTCCTCTAACTTAAACTAACTGTAACAGTAATCTATTAAAAAGTCTAGTGTACAATAAAGCCAGGAGGGGAAATAAGGCCAAATGAAAGACAATGGCCAAGAGCAAGAAACCAACACAAAAGCAACAAGGGATAACTGGTTACACACACAATTTAGCAAAAAGCCAAATAAATTATTTAAGCTAGAAAAAATAGCAAATAATAGCAAAATACAGATAATGAGGAAAATATACTTAGCCAGAGCTAGCAGATGAACACCCAATCTTGTTTAGCAGCAAACAAGATTTGGAGATCGTTCTAGAGCATGCTGGGGTAGGGGGTTAGCCATGAGCCAGCAGGAGATCTCGAGCTTGAAAATAAAGGTCGAGTCAGATTAGAGGATCGGATCTGAACCCATCCTGTTAAGAATGAAGGTGAGATAGGACAACATCACATCAACTGTTCTGATTTTCTACATTCTTTAGTTCTGTTGAGGTAGAAATGTAACTGTCTGTGAACATCCAGCAAATGTAGGCAATACTTGCCTTTGTTGGAAAAATTGCAGAAGAAAACAGGCAAGTCAATGGTTTGATTGATGCTGGACTCTGAGACTACATTTGGAAGAAAGGATAGACTGGTTCTGAGTGAAACTCTTTCCTTGTGGAAAATTAAGTAAGAGAATTCTGAGCATAAGGCCTGCATCTAAGAAACTCACCTTGCTGAAGTTATAGCTATGAGGAAAAGTGTTTTCCATGAAAGAAACTTTAGGTCACATGTTGCTGCTGGCTCAAAAGGGGAAAGCACCAAAGACTGGAGAACAATGGTCAGATCCCATGGAGGTAGAGGGTCTTTAAATGGAGGTTTCAAGTGCAGAGTTCCTTTGAGGAAAACTTTACATAGTCTATGAGAAATTAGAGGAAAGTTCCTGAAACCATTATGGAAATTAAAAATAGCGACTAATTGGACTTTAACTGTAGAGGTGGAGGTGCCTTGATCAAAAAGAATGGTTAAAAATTCTAGAACGTTTTCCACTGGAAGGGAGAAAGGATCGAGATTGTTATCATAAGCCCAGATTGAAAATCTCCTCCACTTACTAAAGTAAAATTTCCTGGTTGATGGTCTATGGGAAGCCAGCAGAATTTTCTGCACTGGACTAGGTATATCTTTATGCCTGGCAGCTAGTGGAATTGGAGTAACCAAGCTGTCAGCTTGAGATTTTGAAGGTTGGGGTGCACCAGCCCCTGAGGGTGAGACAGTAGGTCTGGAACTGGGTCCAGAATCCATGGATGGTGAACTAGATGAGGCCACAGGAAGGGGAAACAAATCTGTCGAGGCCAATAGGGTGCAATGAGGATCACTTTGCTTCTCAACCTGTTTCTTTCTTGAGAAAAAGTGGGATTAGAGGGAAAGGAGGAGAGGCATACAGGAGACCCACGGCCAATCGTGGAGAAGAGCATCCCCTCGGTGACTTCCCCTGAGGGGGGATCAGGGCAAACAAAGTAGCTTCTCCACTTATTGTTTTGGGGTGATGCAAAAAGGTCACAGCAAGGCTGGCCCCAGCAAAGATAAATCCTCCTTGCTATCTCGGATTTGAGAGACCACTCATGGGGCAGTAGAATGCATCTGCTCAGTTTGTCAGCTATCACATTTGAACTCCCCAGGATGTGCATTGCTATCAGAAAGCAGTTGGAGGAAATAGCCCATTGCCGCACTCTCAGAGCCTCTCAACACAGAGGGAAAGGACTTGGTGGGTCTATATTATATGCCTGAAGTTTTAAAACTTTGACGCTCATATGATCGACATCATATGAACAAAGTTTTAAAACATCAAACATATAATAAAAATAAATAAAAACAAAAAAAACCTACCTGAATGCTCTTAGCAGGGGGGCAAACCCCCCTGCACTCCCCACACCCCCTGCTACTTAAATATACCAACTCTGAGATCCCACTACAGTGAAGTGAATGGAAATATTCCCTATGGCAATCTCCATTGAAACTTGCGAGCTTTCAAAGGTTCGCTCATATGGTGTCGACCATATAAGACTCAACCTTTTGAAAGTTTTCACTTCTGCTATAGACCTGGACTTGGCTCCCCCTTGTTTGTTAATGTATCAGACTACAGACATGTCTGATTGGATTGCAATGGTCCCTAGGGGGAATAACAAATTGAAAGGCTTGCAACGCTAGAAGCACTGCCATCAACTCCAGGCCTGATATGCAGATTGGTCTCTATCAGGGTCCAAGTGCCTTGGACTGTTCTTCCCAGAAAATGCCACCCCACCCCATCTAGGAGGCATCAGTGGTCACTATAGCCTTGGGTAGAGGGGGACAAAAAGATGGCCTAATAGGATTTCCTCGGATTCCATCCACCAGGATAGGGCTTTTTTGCAGTTGCTGGTGATTAATATGGGATAGTTCACTGGATGGGTTAGAATAGACCATTGTGATGCTAGAAGCCATTGTATTAGGTGCATGTGGAACCTTGCTAATGGAACTAGAGTGATGGTCACTGCTATGGACTCCAACGCTTGAAGGACCAGAAGCGCTGGAACTTCGTTTTTGAAAAGAATAGAATGTACTTGGGATTTTATCTCCTGTAGTCTGTGCTGGGGAAGAGAGGCTACACAAGAAAGGGTGTTCAAATGAGCTCCTATGAATTCTAAATCTTGAGAAGGGCTTATCTGTGATTTTGTTTGATTGACTGTGATTCCCAAGCTCAGAAACAAATGCAAAGTGAACTCTGTTGCTTAAAGTAGTAGATGCCTGGTGGGAGTAGTGATAAGCCAGTCGTCTAGAAATGGAAACACCCGGAATCCGTGCAGTCTCAAGTGAGCCGTCACAGCTGCCATACATTTTGTGAACACCCTGGGGGCTGTGGTGAGATCAAACGGCAGCACCCTGAACTGAAAATGACTGGCTCCTAGCCGAAAGCAGAGAAGCCTTCTGGAACATTTGTCCATTTTTATGTGGCAGCATGCGTCTTGAAAGTTTATATAGCACATCCAATCATTTTTCTCCAAAAAGGGAAGTATAGACTGAACTGTGACCATCCAAAATTTGGACTGTTAAACAAATTTGTTTAGAATGCTGAGATCCAGTACAGTTCCCCAGTCCCCATTTTTTGGCACTAAAAAGAATCTTGAGTAAAATCCAGATCCTATCTGGACTGCTGGAACTTCTTGGATGACTCTTTTTTGTAGCAGCTTTTAGATTTATAAAGCTGCTTGGTCTCTCTGATTGGGTGGAACATTGGGGAGACTTGTGACAGATTTGGGATAAAGGATGAAAGAGACAGAATAACTTCTGGTAATAATTCTCTACACCCAAACATCTGTGGTTATCTGTTGCCAGGCTTTTGCATGCAGAGAAAACCATTCCCAACTGCTTCCAGAGGTTAGCAATCGAGCCCCATTTCAGGAGCACTGGTAGGGCTGGTCAGAAAAAGAGCCTCTGGAACCCCAATCCTGTGGGCCACCTCTGCCTCAGGATTGGCATCTTCCATTAAAGTTCCCCCCCGAGGGGAGCCTTCACCACATGTGTCTTGGAAAGGCCCTTGGGAGTTTTTGAACCACATATTCCCACTCCTTTGATGCCTAGTGTAGGATCATTGAGGAGCTGAAAAGCATATGCCCACAGCAGACAGGGTTCTTCATATCCTTCTCACACCTGGCTAGAAAATCTTTAACTTTGGGGCCAAACAAAGACGATTCGTCAAAGGGAGCATTGATGAAGGAAGACTTGAATGGCTCCACAAACTCACACAGGCACATCCAGGCATGTCATCTGATAGCAATGCCTGAACCATCTGACCTGGTCGTCCCTTCGGTTGCATGCGACATGAGAATCATAGACGAGTTAGAAATAGACTCCAGGGTAATTAACTGAGAGGCCACTTTTTCTTGGACCTTATCATATACAGCTCCTGCTAGGGTGTCTGATAGTTACATGATCAGATCCCTCTGGAGCCTAGAAAAGTGTGCTAGAAAATTCAAGGACCATAAGGCAATGGTCGATGATGCATAGACCCGCTTTCCAAATCTGTCCATCTCTCTAGACTCTCGGATAGGGGGATGAACAGAAGAACTTTCCTCAGCTAGTTTCTTTTTGGAGGCTGCTGCTGCTACCATCATAGCATCTACTGCTAGCCCTTAAGCCCAATGTTGGTGGTTCTCATGTGCAAAAAGTTTCTTATCCTGTCTCTGGTGAATCAGTTCTATGGAGTCAGGAGATTTCCAAGTCCACTCACGGATCAGTTTAATAAGATCATCAGCAAGAGGGGTCACCCAGGAAGTAGATGGGTAAGAACAAAAGGCTTGCAAGTACACAGACTCCTCAAAGGTAGGGTCTTTGGGCTTCCAGTTATCCCTCTGTTTAAGGATCTTAAGAATCTATTCAAAAGAGACATATTCTGAGGGTGACTGGGGGGAACCCTCCCCATCATTGAAATCAGTGTCCTCAGTGACAGACTCTTCAGGGGAGTTCAGGTGTTTCCTCTTACATGTTTTCTGCTGAGGAGGCTCCTCAATGGGAATAACTGATGAGGTCTCAGAAGAAGGGTGGTCCTCAGTTGGGATATCTTGCAATCTTGGAGCTCACTGTCCAGCTGCGGAGGCTGGCGGAAGTTCCCGGTAAGAAGGGGTCAGGGGATGAAACTTTGATACAGCAGGAGCCACCGGAGAGCCTACGGCAGCCAATGCTCTCTCTCCATAGCCTGGAAAACAGGCCTCCTGAGGAGGGATGGTATCCCAGAACTGAGAAAGACGAACTCAGAACCAGGGTCACACCCCACCCCGAGAGACCCACCTCTAAGGCCGGAGCCGAGGAAGGACCCCCAGCCACTGGAGTCCCAAGAGGAAAGGATGACTCTGAATAAAATACAAGAGTCAGCTCAAACCTCTAGGGCTCAACACAGGAGCCATGATCTCAGGACTCTATTGGTTCTGAAGGAACCGAGGAAATCAGAGTGGAGTCTGAAACTGAAGGCAATGAGGCTGTCGGTGCCAGAGCAATGGGAACCTGAGTAGTTGGAGTGGGGAACTATAAAGCCTCTGAGGAGGTCAGAGGAAGAATAACTGGAAGAGTCCTGGGAGAAAACATCCCTGCTCCAGGAGGGACAGGGGTTTGAGAAGAAGAAGAAAGAGCCCTCACCGTGAGGAGCTGGTCCACCAACCTCACCATATCAACTTCTGTGAGACTCCTGGAGGAAAGAACAGACAATCCAGAGGAAGATTATGGCTTTTCCAAAAAAGGACTGGGAAGTTGACAACAGAAGGGGTCAATGAACGGGGAATATTTCATCCTGGGTGCATATAGAGGATCAATTTTTGACACCGAAGGGGGGGTGACCTGTTGTAGTGCAGAAGGAGATGTCGGCACTGACATGATAACTAATGAAGCCGGTGCCAGGGCAGGAACCATTGCCAGTGCTGGTATTGGGGTCGGTGCCAAAGGCACCAAAATGACTGGTGACGAAGAAGGAATTGGTTCAGAGAGCTTTGGAACCTTACTTCTCAGTTCCGAAGAGGAGCCAACAGAAGGAGACTTTTGCTTTCTTGATATCGGTGCTGATGGAGATGGCGGCACCGAGAGACTAGTTTTGGAACCAGAGGCCTTAGGAGACTTGTTGGCCTTGGATTAAGCTTCTTCAAAGGGGGACTTAAGAAGCCCTTTAATAATAAACTTATTTCATTGTTCTACCAAGGCCCTAGTACTGAAGACCTGGCAGATAGAGCATTTTCATGTCTAAATAAGAAGCACATAGACAATACACGCAAGCCGAATGCCCATCAGAGTTTGGCATTTTTTGGCTGAAGTCCTGGCACTGCTGAAATTCAGTCATGCCTTTGGACTTTTCTGCCATGTTGACAAGTGGCAGAAGGAGAAGACCAATAAACACACCACACAAACTGAAGGATAGAGTAAAAAGGAGGAAGTTCTACTAATAATGGTAGAAAGAACTACTAAAATGGTAAAGAGAAAGGGAGAGAGGAAAGACTACCAACGATGGTAGGAAAATAATACCAATGGGTATGGAAATGCACTTACAAGTAGAAAAGGTGGGTAGAGAAATGAAGAATATTAAAGTTTTATAAGAAAGGAAGAAAGACTAATATATTTTAAAATTTCCTTAACTGCAAGAGAAGATTCAGCTGACGTGTCTCAATATAAGAGCGGCAAACGAGATCTGAGGTAAATGGGAGAGAGGCATTGTGGGTAGAGTATTAGCATGAGAGATTTTTGGCTAGCACGAGCTGTATAATGACCGGACCAGTTCTGAGGATCGGAACCAACACTCGAGTCAAGAACAGATGAAGATTGACATATTAGATCATATATTCTCCTCTGCTTGAAAAATCTGGAAAGAAAACCAGTTACTGAATTGAATGGTTAATGTTGGATTCTGTTGCTACTTCAAGCATAAAGGAAGGGTTAGTTCTTAAGGAAACTCTGTCTTTACTTATTTATTTGACATTTGTTTACCAGGAAGGTCCAACTGAACATGAAGTCCATTTTCAGCGGAGGCCCAGGGAAAAAAGCTCCACATTATAAACAGAACATTTACTTAACATTTTACATTGTAGTGGATTTGTACAATAACAATAAATATAACAATAACATGACAGTGCACAGCCATAATAGTTATATAGAGCAATTATATGACAGTCTGTAATATGAAAAAGTGAAACAAGCTACATCAATCAGCAAGTGTTATTTTCTAGGGGAAAGCATATTTACATAATACGATATAGCGGAAGGTGTCAATTCACAATTGAACAGAAATTTATGAAAAATTATGTAAGGGGGTTTGGCTGATAGGGCTTGAAATTCAGACACTCTTTTGGCTGAAGTGATGGCTACCAAAAATATTTTCTAGAAAAGTTTCAAGTGACAACTGTCAGCTGGTTTGAATGGCTTTTGAGTGAGACCTTGAAGTACAACAGTAAGATCCTAAGGTGGAGAAGGATCTTTTATTGGTGGTATTAATAACAAGATACCTCACATGAAAGCCTTGCATAATCTGAAGAAATAGCAGAAGATCCTATCCTGAATGAAAATTAGAAATGGCAGCTAGCTGTAACTTTATATTAGAAAAACTGGCATCTTCATGATAAAGTGAACTCAGAAAAAGGAGAATAGCTAACATCGGAGCTGAAAACGTTTTGATGCCCAAAAAGAAAATCTTTTCCACTTACTGCTATAGACCTTTTTTGTAGAAGCCTTCTGAGAGGCCAAGATTATGTCGCATACTGGGGAAGCTAGGGTGGACTTTTGTACAATTACCGGAAGTGGAGAAACCATGCGGTCAGTCTTAGGGTGTGCAGATTGAGTTGATGACATTCTTACGGGTAAGAGATAAGGTCTTGACTGGGATCTGGGATCCAGGATCCATGGGGAACACTTGAGGTGAGACCACAGGAAGGGGAGCCATACCTGATGAGGCCAGAAGGGGGCAATGAGGATAACTGTGCTCTTCAGCTTGCTGGCTTTCTGTAGAAATCCCAGGATCAAGGGCAGAGGGGTGTAAGCAGAAAGGAGGCTTGGGGGCCAGTTGTGAACTAGAGCATCCCTCTGTGACTCCCCCTTTGAAGGGATCAGAGGGAAGTACTTGCTGCACTTGTTTAAGGGAGAAGCAAAGAGGATGCAGCAAGGCTGGCCCAAATGGATGAAAATCTTGTTTGCTACTGATTGTGCGGAGTCAGAATGGACCTGCTGAGGCTGCATACTAACTTGTTGGTGTCCCTGGGAATGTGCATTTTAATTAGAAAGCAGTTTGATGAGATCACCCACTCCTAAACCATCATAGCTTCTCTGCATAATGGGTAAAGTTGGGTTCCTCTTTGTTTGTTTATATACCAGACCACTAACATGTCTATGAATCCCAATAGACCCCAGAGGGAGTAGCTCCTGAAAGGCTGTTCTCATCTGCAAGACACTGACATGCAACTTGGACTCATCGGGGGACCATGTGCCTTGGACCATCTTTCCCTGAAAATGCCCCCCCAACTGTGGCTGTTGGGGGGAGGAGAAGAGAGAACAATCTGCCCAGATGTAGATCATTTAACTGCATCCACCACTGGAAATAGCTTCTGCAGACTGAATTTAGTTTGATGGGAGCAGACAGTGACTAGTAAAGAATCGACCACTGAACAGCCAGTGTCCACTGCAAAACTCACAAAAAAAATCTTGCCAAAGTTATCAGGATGATGGCCACTGACAAAGATCCTAGTGGTCTCAGGACTAACTTTGCTGGTGGAGCTGTATGGTCTAACACGTCCTGGACTTGATGTCTGAGAAAACGTATTCGATGCAGGGGTAACAAAGCTATTTCTTCTGAAGTGTTTAATTGCATTCCTATGAATTCTAGATTCTGCACAGGAGTCAGGTTTGATTTCACTAGATTTACTGAAATCCCCAGAGATTTGAAGATGTGGACTAGGTATTCCCTGGTTTGAATCAGTTGATGCCATGTTAGTGCAGTAAGCAGCCAACTGCCCAAGCATGGAAACACCTGGAATCCTTTTAGACTCAGGTGAGCCGAGACAACTGCCATACGTTTGGTAAACACCCAGGGGCTGTGATGAGTCCAAAGGGCAATGCTCTGAATTGGTAATGATTGGCCCCCAGCAAAAAGTGCAGGGGCCTCCTGGAGCATTTGCTCATTTTGATATGATAATAAACATCATGAAGATCCAGTCATCCTAGCATAGAACAGACCAAATGCACTGAACCGTAACCATTTGGAACTATGACTTCTTGACATACAGGTTTAGAACGCTGAGATCTAGTATTGATCTTAGGTCCCCTGTTATCTTTGGTACCAAAAAGAAACGTGAATAAGTTGTTTGGTTGCGACCTCTTGGATAACTCTTTTCTTCTAGAAATTTTGAACTTCCTGAATGGCAAGATCCCTCTGACTGGGTGGCACATCAGGAAGTATCCTCCTGGGACTTGGAGGTGAAGGAGAAAAGGGAATGTAGTAACCTCTGGATATTATTTTGCCACCCAGGCATTTTGTGATCTCTGTCCAGGTATTTAGGTGCAGTGATAAATGTTCCCTGACTGCCTCCAGACACTGGTAATCAGGCAGAACTTCAGAGGTGCTGACAGGGCTTATTGGGAAAAAGTTCTCTAAAACTCTGATTCTGCTGAAGCCCCCTGCCTCTAGGGCAGTGTCTACTATTGAAACCTCCTCCTCTACCTCTAAAGGAAGCATCCCCGCACAGGTCCTGGAAAGGTCCTTGAAATTTCTTGAACCAAGTCTTCTTCCCATCTCTTTGATTCCTTGAGAAGGTTCTCTGGTGGGGAAGAAAACTTGATCCTCATGGCAAACAAGGTCCTTCCATCTTTCTAACAGTGGGTAAGCATTCCCTTAACAGACAATCCAAACAAAGAGGAACCATCAAAACAGGAATTAATGAAAAATGCCTTGAAGGGTTTTGCTAAATTGCAAAGCCTCATCCAGGCATGTCTACTTATGGATATGCCTGCACCAGCTGCTCACGAGGAACCTTCTGTCAAGTGTAGAATAGTCTCATCAAGGAATTTGCAAGAGAGTAAAGAGCCACCAACTGGGGAGAAACCTTTTTAAGGTCATCCTCCGACAAGCTCTCTTTGAAAGAGATGATTAATTCTTTGACCAAATCTCTGAAAATGTGTAAAATGTGCCAAGTAGTTCAATGCTCTCAATGCAAAGGTGGCTGAGGCATAAACGTGCTTTCCATGTCTGTCCATCACCCAAGAGTCCTTGTTTGGGGGATGAACTGAGGAGCTCTGTTTATCCAGCTCCTATTTTGTGGCTGCTGACACAACAATAGCATCAACTGGGACACTTGTACATTGTCGGTAGGTGGACTAAGGAACTTGAATGGACACTTTGGAATTGGCTCAACTGTGTCCGGCTTCTCCCAAGCCCGGTGGGAAACTAAATCAATGAGTTTGTCCAGTGGGGGGGGTCACCCAGGACATAGATAGGCCCACCCCAAAAGCCTCCAGAAACACAGACTCCTCAGAAGAAGGATTTGGGGAAGATCAGCCACCTTTCTGCCTCAGAAGTTTAAGGATGTCTCCAAAGAAGACGTTGTCAGGTGGTGATCAGGGGATCCTTCTCCATCATTGAAATCAGTGTCCTCAGTCAAAGACTCCAAAGGGGAGTCTAAGTGCCTCCTCTTGCACTTTTTCTTACAAGGGACCTCCTCTGTGGGATGTTCAGGGGAGGCATCAGAAGAAAGGGGGACCCCTTGCTAGGAAACAGTCTGGAGTCTTAACGGGGAAGGCTGTCCAATGGCAGGATGTATGGGCTCACTGCTCAGAACAGATGAAGGATGGGGAGGGTTCTGGAACTGAGGAGATGTTTCTCTAATTCTACAGAAAGCCCCTGCTGTGACCTGGAATGCTGACAGACCCAGAGAGACCCCCTCCTCCTCCCTCCAGAGCCAAAGCTGCTGGAGGGAAGAGGGCAGAGCCCACAATGGATCTGAAACTTCCAGACAGAATCGGACCCAAACTGTAAAGGGCTGAAAGCTCAATGGGGAAGGGAAGGGTCCAACAAGGTCAGAGCTGAAGCCAACACCCAGCAGCTGGCCCTAATGTCTTGGATCAGAAACCCACTCTGATCTGACAAATGTGGAACAGAGCTGATCAGGAGCATAGGAGTTGAGGAAGGGAGGTTCCTCACATCTAACAGCTTCTCTCTCCAGATTCCTAGATCCTGGGTTTACGAAAGTGGGGGTCAGATTTGAAAAAGAGCCTGTAAGGTAGATGACAAGGCTCTCCTGGATCCAAGATGGGATGGAGAAAGCAGAAACCCCATCTGTATCTGAATCTTGAGGAACCTCCATATCATCCTATCTGTATAGGCGAAAAACTCGGAGAAAACCTGGAGGAAGAGGCATTGGAACAGTGTCTGGACTTACAGGGAGTTCTCAATATCTGAGGTAGTGGAACAGGAGAAACTAGAAATGTTGGTTTAGAGAGTAGAACTGGAGTAAGGCTCCAAAGTGTTAGAATCCAAAGTTTTCCCCTGTTTGGAGTGGAAAAAACAGATATGTGCACAGGGTCCATCGGATCTGAAACTGGTTTTGTTCTGTTTGGATCTGATGAGGCTTTCAGATCTGGAGAAGACCTAGATTTGTTTGGATCTAAAAGAGCTTTCAGATCCTAAAAATGTCTTGCTGGGGTCGGATCCAAAGTTGATGGATCCAACAGCCTGGGTCTTTTTTCTTTGGTCTCGGCAAAGCCCCTGGGGAAACTGACAGGGCTTGCCACTTTAGTTCTTTGCAACTAGTAGGCTTCACAGGGTTTTGAGCTCCAGATGAAGGCAAAAGTCCCTTAAATATCAGTTTATTTCTTCTGTCTGAGAAGGCCCTTGGGTTGAAGGGCACACAGATCTGGCAGTCAGCTTCTAAATGGCTGGCTCCCAAGCAACAGAGGCACTTCTTGTGGGCATCCGAATTTGGGATTTTGTGCCCACGGTAAGTGCATCTCTTGAAGCCTGTCGGTTTGTCAGACATCTTTAATAACTAAGAAAGTTAAACAAGTTTATCAATTTTCTACACAAAGGAAAAAAACTTACACTACTGAAGGTAGCTGAAAAACACAACTAAGCCTATACTAGTAAATATATCAGAATAAAAGGAAGAACATCCTATTTACTAATTTGTTATTTTTTTTTTAAAGAAAGAAGTGCCAACCACACTAAAAGGAAAATGAAAGAAAAGGGAGGTTGCAGTCCCTAATGCCTGTTGAATACCAAAAGGAGGGGAGGATATAGCTATTCAAAAATTCTATTCACAAGTAAATAGAAAGGTTTCAGAATAAGGTGTTTAAATTTTAACACCTTAAGGAAAGGATTTAAAAGAAATATAAGCTTTTAAAGCTATCACCTGAGTTGAAAACTCCAGACATCTTGGTGTGACAGAGGCAAACGAGATCTTAGAGGTTAGACAAAGTAAGATGCATTATGGGAGAGAGAGGAGCTCGAGACTAGAATCCTAAAGTCTTGAAGATATAGCTGAGTTGGATCCGAAGACTCAACATTGAGGAAGAATGAAAAGGACAACATCAGATCAATCTTTTTGACCAGGAATTGAATAGTTTGTATCCAAGACAGAGGGAGATAAGCTATTTGAGTGGCTGTACTGAAATGAGCATCAATGAATTCCAAAGTCTGATTTAGCTGAGATTTATTGTAACTGACAAATATCCCCAGACGAGAGCACAGCTGGAGTAAGTAGTCCCTTGCTTGAAATAGTTGATGCCTGGTTGAAGCAGTCAGGGGCCAGTCATCCAGGTATGGAAACACTCAAAATCTCAGCAGTCTCAGGTGATATGTTATGACTGCCATGCATTTGGTGAACACCCTGGGGGCTGTGGTGAGACCAATGGGCAGCATTCTGAACTGCTAATAACTGGCTCCCAACTGGAAGTGTGGATATCTTCAGGGTCACCTATTCATTTTGATACGATAGTATGCATCCTGAAGATCTATCGAGCACTTCCAGTCATCCTTGTGTAGAAACTGCAGAATGGACTGAACTCTAACCATCTGGAACTCTGTATACTGAATCAACTTGATTTAATCTGTGGAGATCCAAAATTGGTCTCAAGTCACCTGTCTTTTTTTGGCACTAAGGAGAATGCTGAATGAGTTCCAGAGGCTCTCTGGTCTGGGGGTACCTCTTGGATGACTCATTTTTCTAGCAACTTTTTTATTGCTAGTGCCGCTGCTTCCTTCTGACTGGGTTGAACATCTGGAATTTTCTTTGAAACTGATGGAGGAGGATGGGAAAATGGTAAGAGATAACCTATGGATATTGTCCTTCACATCCATGAGCCTTTTGTGATATCTAGTCAGGCTCTCTGCTGCAGGGATAGATGTCCCCCCTGACTGCCTCCAGAGATGGACTGTCGGGCCTCCATTCAGGAGTGCTAATAGGTTCTGTCTCAGAAGGAATCTCTAGATCCCTGATTATGTGGACCACCTCTGCCACAGGGGGGGACGTCTTCCATTTGAGTCCCCCCCCCCCCAGGGAGACTCTCTGTACATGTACCTTTGAAAGGGACCCTGGGACATCTTGAACCACATTTTTCTACCACCTCACTGGTTTCTAGAAAAAAAGACTGCTGAGAAATAGAAAAATGTATGTACACCCACAGCAGTTAGGGTTTCCCTTCCTGTTTACACATACAGAGTCTGTCTTTCACTTTGAGGCCAAACAATGTGGTTCTGTCAAAGGGTGCATTGATGAAAGAAGACTTGAAATGCTCCGAAAAATCACACAAACGCATCCAGTCATGTCTCCTAATGGAGATGAACCCACTGCCTGTGAGGTACCTTCAACTGCATGAGAGATCAGCCTCATGGACAAATTGGAAGCAGAAGGATGGCTAGCTGCAGGGAAATGGTATTCCCTTCCTTGGAAGATATGGACCCAGTGAGAGAGAGTTGATAAGCTCCTTGAGCAAATCTTTCTGAGGTCTGGTAAAATGTGCCAAATAATTCAGCAACCTAAGAGCGAAAGTTGCTGAAGCATAGACACATGTCCCAAATCTGTCCAGCACCCTAGAAACCCTGTTAGGGAGGTGGACAGAGGAACTCTGTTCTGCTAGTTTCTTTATTGTGACTGCTGCAACAACCATGGCATCAACAGGTACTCCTTTAATCCAGTATGGGCAGTCTTTGGGTGGTGGAAGGATCCTGTCTGGTCTCTTATGCATAGCCTCAGCTGTGTCTGGTTCCTACCACATCTGCTGAAAGACTAAATCTATAAGCTCATCAGCGGGTGGAGTCATCTAAGATGTAGACGGGCCAGACCCAAAAGCCTCCACAAACAGATTTCTCTTGGGAAGGATTATTGGGGGATCAATAACCTATTTGTTTAAGGTGCTCCAAGATGTCTCCAAAGGAGACATCATCAGGTGGTAATCTGAGGGACTCTTCATCCTCATCAAAATCAGTACCTTCAGTGACAGCCATTTGAGGGAGTCATTTTGCATGTTCTCCTCCTCAGCGGGATACTCCAGGGAGGTACTGGAAGGGATAACTATGCCCTGCTGGGTGTCATGAAGACTGGTTCAGGCTGGCTGTCCCAGTGGAATGGATGAACAAGGCTCTAGATGCAAAACTGAATCAGATAGGGAAGTCTGAGCCAAAGAGGGCAGGGTTGTCTGAACTCTAGGCATAGAAAATACTCTCTCCACTACCATGAAGGTGGGGTGCCTAGAGGGAAGCAGAAACCAATGAATCCAACAAAGCATGCTCCTGGATCATCAGCTCCCACTGTCCCGTAGGCAAACCACACAAGGAGGGAACTGGAATCAAGCTATCTAACGCCAATGCTCCAAGGGGAA
Organism: Protopterus annectens; assembly: GCF_019279795.1. Lineage (NCBI taxonomy): Eukaryota > Metazoa > Chordata > Ceratodontiformes > Protopteridae > Protopterus > Protopterus annectens. The sequence goes on from NC_056737.1 coordinate 255,033,793, forward strand.
GAGACAGCTCCGACAAATTCTGACTCAACTTTAACACCCTAGAGCTGACACTTTGGCCCTGAGGTACTCAAGGCTGAACAACTTAGAGAAACCATCAGAGTTGAAAACACCAAAATCTTTGGATCAGAAAAAGATGATCCTACGGTTTATAGAGCTGATGGCCCTAAAATAGAAGGATGGATCAGAGAAAGAGATATGATAGGAGGTGTGCCTCTATGCAGGCTCTCTGGACTCGATGGGGCTGGAACCAAGAAGACTCCCATTTGAATTTGCATCCTGAGGAACTTCCTCATCATCCTATCCACATCTGCTTCAAACAGGCTCTTGGAAGACCAAAGAGTGAGGCAGTACACGAAGGCCTTGAATGTCATCTATGAGACTGCTCTAGAAATGGTGAAGGAAGTCTGGATGTGAAAGGCTCCGAGATCAGAGTTGGAGAAAGGATCTGGGGGGATCCTTTGGATCTTAACTTCAGATATGCAGCGGTCAAATCTAATTTCCTTGAAAGTTTAGCTAGTGGCTCTGTACATACAACTGAAGACAATGTAGAAATAGAAGGGTAATCCAGGATCTCTTGCGAAAATCCCTGGCAACAGAATTGCCCTTATCTTGTTTCATGAGGGGTTGAGCCCCAGCAGCCATGGAGGAATGTTTAGAGGGAATTAGACACCTAAATATCAACTTGTTCTTTTTATTAGTGCACTGGAGCTGAAACCATTGCATATGTCACTATCAATGTCTAGGTGCTTAGGATCTAGACAATATATGCATTCTGTGTGAACATCTGAATTGGGAATTTTATGCTTGCATGCCACACATTTCTTGAAGCCAGATGGCATGTCTGACATAATGAAAAATTAAAGGGACATTCCCAGAGATTGTTTTGATTCTGGGTTTGCTTATATTTTCAGCCTGGCTTTCTGATCATGTCCCACCTTTGGCTGCAAAGGTTGGGGGAGGGGTGCTTACAGGAAGTTTGAATGGTCAAATTCCATTTCAAATTGCAGTTGTACTCGCAACAGCTTTGAGTCATTCATTAATTTCACCTGTACTTTTTATCTTCAGAGAAAAGTAAAATTTCAGGAATTGTATGCCCTCAGTTCCTACTAACTTGCAGGAAAGCATATGAGCAATACAAAGCTAAACTGTTAGGAAGCAGAGTTTTCTGTTCATTTCAAATTTTATTTTGTGTGGATTTCTGAATGCTAGCTAATTGTTATGTGTTAAAAGTATCAGAATGATGCGAGTTTTGAACAGTAGTAGGAGGAGTCTTCTTTTTTTCATCTTTTGTTTTTTGATCTCTGAATACTAGCCAAGTGCAATGGTTTTCTGACCTGCTGTAAAAAAAAAAAAAAACGTGTGATGCAAGCAATAGATTCATTTTAAACAATGAAATGCAAAACTTACTGTCACAATGGAGGGTGTACATTATGGCAACCTGTGATAGTTTTACATACTAATTCTGAGATTGCTTTACTACAGAGTAAGGGGAGTATGTCAAAAGGCTGCAAAGATTTAGCATGAATTCACTAAACTGTACTGTTTTGACTACACTGCTTGCAGTTACACTATGCATAACAAATAAAGGAAATAAAGACCTACACAATTAGGATAAGTTTTTTAACGAGTTCATAAAAATTAAACACTGAAGAGTTTTGCCTAACCACCATCACCACACACACACACACACACACACACACACACACACACACACACACACACACACACACACACACACACACAAATATAATAACATTACTGCTTCCCACTGATAGGGGACTGAAAGCTTTGAAACGAACTGTATATTGTTAACTGTGTCCACCAGAGGAAATGAAAACATGGCTGCATAAAGTAAACTGAAACCAGGAGTACGGCTGCTGATGATGTTTAAGTGGGTGGTGACAACTGGGAGGTATCAGGACAAGTTTCTTTCAGTCAGAATTTTAGACTCTAAGATTGTTCCTTTAAGGCAAAGTAAATAGAAGGAAAAGAAAAGATTTTTTTAGGAAAGAAAAGAGGAAAGAATTACCAATGATGGTACGAAAAAGTACTATAGAAGTACAAGAAGTAAAGGGAAAGAACTACCAGCTATGTATGGTATTAAGGGTACTCAAAGAGTACAAAAAAGGAAGACTAATATCCATAAAAGGGGTTAAAGGTAGAAAAGAGTACTTACTAAAAGGTAAAAAGAGTAGTTAAATTAAGTTAACCTTACTAACAAGCGAAAATTAGCTGAAAAGTTATACCCAAAGCTCTAGAGCTCGCAATCTAAGTCTGATCGCAATAGCAGCAAATGAGATCCGAGGAATGTTAGGTGGCTGGGGCATTATGGGTAAAGGGAAGAGCTTGAAAGTTCAAGTATTCTGTGATATGGAAGAAATGGCCAAGTCAGATCTGAGGATCAGATCCAAACCCAAGTGCTGAATGAATAAAAATGACATCATCAGATGACAGATATTCACCCATGACAGGAGGGGGAGAGGATGCTGTGATTCTGGATATAAACTGTATTGGAAAGACCAAGTAGGCAAAGATGGAGGTGGCAGTATACTTGAAGGAAACACTGGAGTGGAGGTTACAGAAGGTAGAATGATGATTTAAGAAACTAGTAGAAGGGATAGGACAGCATGTAAAGGGAGTGAACGGTAAGAAACTAACAAGTAAGCTTCCTAACAATAAAACTGCATGTGACAAATGAGGATAGTTGGTGCACTCGCATCCCTTTAGGCATCCTAACAAAATATTCATGCCTCCTTAGGCAATGGTAGAAGTCAAAGTTGCAAATCTGGGCTTCCAAAACCCTGTGGTGATATCTTTTATGAAAGCAAACTGAGATTGTCTTGTACTTGGGGTGGGGCCCAAAGGGGATGTTACCATATGTTTGCTATTTCTACAGGTGGTGGCAGAAGGCTAGACTGGCCTCCCAAACCCTACAGTATTAAGCCGAGCTGCTTTGTACTAGCTCCACTTTTAACAAATGACATGAAATAATTTATTTCGATTTCCAAACATTCTAACATAAAGCCATTCCCTGACGTCCCTCACTCATATCCAAATATCCCCCTGTGCAAAATCTCACATTGCTCAAAATTCAAGTTTAAAATTATAACCAAAAACACAATCTGACAGCTTACAACCCTGAAATACACATTATTCTCCCAAAATCCCCTCAAAACTGTCAACATGCAAAAAACCCACCTTGAAAATAAATGGTCCTATTCCTGTACTCCTCTCTCACTTTCTTCTCCTTGACTTGCATTTTCTATTATCTACTATTTCCTAACCTTCTTCTCTTTTACCCTATCGTCATGCCCTCAACCTTTATCCTTATGTAGTATATCTTCAAACTTATATATCCTAATTTCTTTCTTTCCATTTTATCTTAGTCTTCCCACCGCCCACCTTTTAATTTCATTCCTTAGATTTTCTAATTAAAAGTACGCATAATGTCATTAAGATATTTCTCCCTGACCTCCACTAAAAATGAGCTCTGCTCAACTGGACTACCCTTATCAACAAGGAGGTGGTTCTCTGGCTCATCATAAGGGTGACAACAAGCAGAAGCAACAGATGTTCACCTAATGGTTAATGGAGCTCCTAGCCTGCTCAGCTCATGCTGTCATGGTGCTTGGCACTAGTAAAGCCAAGGAGAACCAAGCACACATAACCATGCTTCTCACTGGGGGACAACAGTAGTGGGCTTGTGAATAGCATCCAGCAGGGTGTTCTCAGTTAGGAGAGGATAGGTCACCCCTCCAGGACCAGTGAGCTAGCACACTCACTACCACCCAATTCTTGCCAGGGAATGGAAGCTTTGATTGAGATTCCTGAGCAGGAAGGATGGGCTATAGAGCTCTTGCCAACCCCATGACAGCCTGACTGTCATGCCTCCAGAATGAACAGGCTGATTGGGTTTTTTGGTAGGGAAGTGATCATAAAAGTTGTTGGAGATGTAAAAAGAAAATAAAAACTAATTTATGGGGTGGCGAAAGCCGACACTTATGGGCTAGGGTTATAAATGTTCTCGAACAGATAGCCTAGTATCTACCTATGAACCTATAAAAAACAAAAATTAAAAACCTGGGGCTCCCAAATTAGACTATCCTGTAGTCATACTGAGATTTACATCTGAAAAACCTGAACCTGGTGTCAGTCACATAGGACAACTCTATATGACATTCTCACAGACTGACAGCAAGGAGTCAGGGTGCTATTCTGCACATTCCAGACTCAGCAGCACTGGATCTGATAAGAATGATCTCAAACAATCTTTAATCTGGGGAGGACAAGGAGAAGAAGAGGCAGCGTCTTTGGCTTTTTCACTGGTGATAGTGATATAAGGTATTATTTTCCAAGTCTCTACAAAGTTAATGGAACACAGGCCATGGACATCTGAAATCCAGACCTGGGAGCTGGGAAGGCAGTAGTACATGCAGTCCGCCCTTTAGCAATATGATGGTGCCAGGGTGCATATCTGGACCCCCAACACCATACAGTCTCAAGATACTGGCAAAAGCAGTTACTTTGTATTGAATCCATTGACAAGAATTTGGGGAACAGTGGTATATCTACTCCACCTGAACCTAGCACCTTGGTTTCAGTGATACTGTAGTAGAACATCTCACAGTATGGCCTGGACATGGGGCAGCAGCAGCATAAATGTTCTTTTTGGAAGGGAGCCAGTATGTGAATGTGACTTGGCTAGAATGGCGTCTGATGTTTTAGACTCAGTGCTAGTTGCTGGAAATGTGGCTAATGTGCTCCAAATGGGGGCAGTAGTAAGAGTCATTATGTAAATTAAGGTCATGTAGAATATACTGTTTCAGGGCAGCCTATCAGAAATCCAAAACCCAATACTTTGAGTCTAGACACTTTGAAAAGCAAGTCTTTGTTGCTTCTGAGATCTTATGGGCATTTGGTGCTAGCAAGAGTGGTGCTGGGCAGTCTTAAATCTGAGGCCAGCATACATGGAGAAGGCAGTGTACAGACCAATAAGCTCTTATCAACTGTGCTGGTATCCACTGACTCTTGGAAGATTAATAGCGATTCTCAACTAAGCAGCTAAATGGAGCAAGAAGTCCCTGTAATGAGTTACAAGATCCTTGTTTGGTGTGGTTGTGACAAAGGGAAATACTGCCAGCCCAGCAATCTGGAATTTTGTAAATAATTCTATGTCATTTGTGAGCACTAATATGACTTACACAGACGTGTGTGTGTAAAGTACTGAGCTAAAATGTAAACCCACCATGCCGTATTGGAATAGAACAGGAATGTACCTGCACTATTGTGACTGTTTAGATGTATATGTTTAATGGAAACTGGAACACGAGGTTACCTTGAAAAAAATTCAGAGAAAATAGTTGAAATTAAATTCTTTCATAACCACTTAATAAAGGAGATTTTATCTCTCAGTTTCAATGCAGCAGCAGACACAATGTCTAGAGCGAGAAGTTTTTTGTACTGTCTTGAAAGAGAAGTAATTACTAGGTTTAAGATGTAGAAGTGTTTTATTGCTTTATGATTTCCATGATCTGAAAACATCTGAGAGATATATAATTTTCACAGGGAGA
>NC_056737.1:255400757-255458718 GCF_019279795.1 Protopterus annectens
CATTTAGTTTTAGTCCATGGCTCTGACACCAGTTGTTTGTCTGTGTCAGCCCCTCCTGGAGAACATTTGTGTCGGTGTGGGATTCAATGACGGCTCCTAATTTGCAATCATCTGCAAACTTAGTCAGCCAGAAACCACTGACATTGGGCTTGACTTCAGAGAAGTAAATGCCAAAAAGAAGCAGTCTAAGGACTGATCCCTGAGGCATTCTACTTGTGACTGAACTCTTTGTAGAGGTAGACTCCCCAATTCTAACTTTCTGGGTCCTGTCTGTGAGCCAGCTGTCTATCCACCAGGTGAAATACAAGTTTATACCTAACCTCTTGAGTTTGTCAACAATGCCTGAGTGAGGTATCGTGCCAAATGCCTTGGCAAGGTCAAGGTAGGCACTGTGAACCATTTTTTCCTCATCCATTGCTTTGGTTACCTTCTCAAAGAAGTCCACCAGGTTGAGTAGGCATGATCTGTCCTTAACAAAACAAGACTGGATTGGGTATAGTGTCTGGAGGTTTACTATATCTCTGTTGATCATTTCTATGATAATTCTTTCCATGACTTTACATATAAGACTAGTGAGACTTATGGGTCTGTAGATGGCCCACCTTTGTGCAGAGGTATGACTGTTGCTGTTCTCTATTCATGAGGCACAAAACCTGTCTGGAGGCTGTAGTTAAATAGTAATTCCAGAGGCCCTGATAGGTCATGTTTCATGCTATTTAGAAGGCATCCAGGGATATTGTCTGGGCCCACTGATGCAGTGTTCTTGGTCTTAGAGAGAGCATTAAAGACCTGTTCCCTAGTGATAGTAAGGGGGAGTTATATTTGATGGTATTTCCTGAGGGAAGGTTAAGGGGGGAGAGAGGGGTAAAGCTGGAGCTTAATTTATCAGCCAGGAGGTTTGCTATATCTTCTGGCTCAGTATATGTGGCTCCATTTAAAATGATCTCTGCACCCAGTTGTGTACAGTATTGCCTTTGAGGTTGTGGACATAGCTAGAAGAATATTAAGGAAAGGGAAAGACGAAGGAAAAAAGGTAACTGAAAGTAAAATAATTTTTGTTCTTAACAGCATTTTAAGGAAGGAAAGTGTAACTATAAGTAAAACAATTGTTGTTAACATTATTTTTTATAAAACATGACATATACTGTATATGTTTAAGCAAAGAGCATATTCATCAGATTTTATTGATGAGGTCTACTATGAAGTCAGGTCAAACAAGGCAAACAGTACTTTAAACATACTGAGTAAGAGGCCTAATGAGTTTACAATGGCCATTTCACTCTCAGTATTGACAGCTTTGCTATTAGACAAACCATTGTAAGGAAATAAGAATTGTTTTCTCATGATGAAGCATTATACTGGTCCCTTGGTCACAAATCAAATTTTGATTACAAATGGGGAAAAAATCACAACGGATTACTTGAGGCAAAAAAAAAACTGTATCTAATAGAAGTAAACGTGGAACTTATGAGTGCAATGCATGTTTGTCCTGTCCATACATTTTTGATGGGGGTGTCATGGCAACTGGTGAGCAGCCCCTATTAAATCAGATGACTACTGTGGGAGGAGGGGATAAATATACATTGCTCTTTACAAAACTTGCATAGTCATTTTACATTGGTAAAACCAAAATGTTGATGAGGGAAATAATCTATGAGCGTTTATATGAAGTAAGGAAGAACAATTCAAATAGCATTCTGGGTAAACACAAACATCTCTACACCAGTTTTGACCAATTTGTCTTTGTGGTGCTTAAAAAAGTGCCGAAGAAACAGCCTTAGTAACTCAGATTAGCACCAGATAATACCCCTGGAATTAATGACATCATTCACTAATTTCTGTTTTAAAATTAAGAGTAGCTAAACTTTAAAATATTTTAGTTTTACATAACTATTTTATATATTCTGTATAGCTGTATAGTTTTTATAGATTTTTTTGTAAACATTGTATTTTATATACTTTAATTTTTATCTTCATTTTTACTTTCTATGCCACTTTAAATGTACCGATGTATTAGTTGTTAAGGTGAGTGTCAGCTGACCACCCGTTTGATCATGTGACTTGGTAAAAAACATTATATAATGAATGACTAAAATGATGAATTTCAGTTTTGAAGAAGTATGGTTACAAAAAGACAAAAGCACTCATCTTGTTAATAAAATTGGAGTTCTTGGAGTTCAGTTTGAGTTTGATGAAGCAACATAGAAGTACTGCGGAAGATCAAAGGCCCATACATAAATGAATGTCCAAACTATTCAAAAACCAAGGAACGCCAACAGTAAATGCAGTAAATACAATCACTGGATTGCATACATTGTATTTACTGCATTTACTGTTGGTGTTCCTTGGTTTTTGGATAGTTTGGGCATCCATTTATGTACAGACCTTTGATCTTCCATGGTAGTTCTATGGTGCTCGTTTTTTCTGGTTATTAGTGCATTTAGCACTGGTTGTTGCTTTTTGAGTATGAGTTTGATCTTTTGCAGTCTTTTTTTTGGTTCCAGCTGAAATTTTTCTCTGCATTTGCCTTTTGGTTTGGGGGGTTTATGAAACAAATACAAGCTATTAACAGCGTGTATCTCTCTTCATATTTAGACATAACACCAATAAATAGTGCCTCTGGGGGTATGGGGGAGGATTCACAGATGTATTTCTTTGAAAGTGATGAATACCATCACCAACCCTCCTCCATCTTGGCAGTCTGCTGCTAAATATTTGTTTTAGCTTTCTTGTAACCAAAAGTAGTCAATTCACAGTCACAAAGGAACAAGGAAAACCTGTAGTACAATTATGAGTGCAGTGGATGCTTGGCATGATCTGACTGGAATGGTGAGTAACCTCACTAACATCGCTCAGCCGAGAGATTAGTGCTGGTATATTTACAGTGAAGGGAAGTGACTTCACCCTGACTTGTTTCACCCAATGGAAAGCAGAGGTTCAATGGATGGCACCTGAAAAGCAATAAGTTGTTGTTGTATCTTTCGGCTTTTCCCGGTTAGGGTTTGCCACAGAGGAGCTCCGGTCTGCTAATAATTGGCAGTAGATTTTTACATACCGACTTGCCAGGCCTGACGCACAACCTTCAACGAAGGTATGCCCATTCACGCATGTCTCCACAACAGAAGACGCTTTATCTGAGAATCGAACAGGACAACGTCTTACTGTGAGGCGACACCGCTACCGCAGCACCACCACCGCAGCTTTCCCTGAAAAGCAATAAGTAATTAACAATATTTTAGTACCATTGTTTTCTAGTATCCTAACTGCTGTACTTGTATACTTAAGGGTTTATACTTTGTTTTCCAGTTGAGGAGGACTGACAGCTGAACATGGTTGGGTGTCACAGAAGGTCACAAAAGGTGGTGGCACCTCTTCTGGCAGCAGGATGTGTATGACATTTGAGCTAGTCCACTGAATTACTGTGACTGTGCTTGCAGAATAAGTGTGTGACATTTTTTCCAATTGCATCATCCTTCTGCAGGTCCAGTTGTGAAGGAGAAAAAGATGAAGCCATGGTCACCTCAGTCTTCACCAGACTCTGTCTCTGCCACTTAGGTACCAGTGACTCCCAAGGTCTGCTTCTCTGGGCAATGCTTTCCCTGCTGCAGTTGTCCTGAAGGGGTCAAAGTTGCCCTCCTTCTCTGCATCTCAGGGGATGAAGTATAATATCCTGATAGTTGACATTACATGTCTCCAGTGGTCCCTTTGTATCAGTTGTAGAGGCTAATGTCTGCCGGTTTGTGCTAGAAACAAGATGACTGTTTTTGCAATGGGGGGAGGGTCCCTTCTATCACAAGTATTGGAGTCATGTGACTGGCAGACCCCATCCTTCATACTGCCAAAGGAGCAATTGGGCAATACCACTGGTCATCCAGGTGAGTGATGTCTGAGTTTGTTGCTCTCTGGGCTGACTTGACATCCATCCATATCACACCCTGTCCCTATCTTGGCATCTTCCCTCCCTTCTGTCTCATTCCAGATTGCTTAATTTTCAGTACTACCCAACACCAGTTGACCATCCACTGTCTTCTCTACTTCTGAGTAGTTGAGTTCTATGTATGTCTTCCCCTGTTCTGCCATTCTCACTGAGCTATTCCTCAATATATTCCCTACCAACCTTTCTTTTATATAACTTACAAAAATGTGTCTTTCCAAAAAAAAATAAATAAAAATAAGTAAATAAATAATCACTGTTTGTTCAATCTGTCTTTGATATATAATAGTTACCCATTCGTTTTTCCCTCTTCTTACTGTTCTTCTATGTGCTACGTTTCTACCTACCAAATTTCCTCCTCATTTTATATGAGAAAAGGGTTGCCACTTTGCTGTGCCTGTCCACATTAATGTATATCTGCTGGTCACTATGCTGTCTTGCCAATATGGGTGTGACATGCAGCTGTGTGTCACTACTTTGTGTGTGTGTGTGTGTGTGTGTGTGTGTGTGTGTGTGTGTGTGTGTGTGTGTGTGTGTGTGTGTTAAGTCATTGTTACTATCTATATTGCTACTACTTTCTTTTTTTTTTGTACTATAAACAGTTTGCAAAGTTATATATACATATATATGCCCACACACACACACACACACACACACACGCAAGCACACACAGTATATCTATACATACACAAATGCATGCAGTACTGGTCCATGGTTACTGCTGACAACTGAACATACCCAGTAACAATAGTCCCTTTGAACAGATTCCTCATTAATAAATTCTTCTCACTGGCATAAAACCTGTGGTATAAGGAACATGAACTATATACAAAATATAACTGATATATAATAGTGGGATGACTGTAAATGCTTAGATTTTAAACATTCTAAATAATTAGCAGTGACTTTAGAAATATGAGTTAGTACATGAAATGTAACATCTTGAGAACATTTAAATTAGGAATGCTATTTCCTGCAGTTTTAAAAAATAGTAATTTGAAAGGCTAGTGCAAGCATTTACTTCAGTGTGGACACTCACAACTATGTTGTAACCACTACATCACAGAAAACAGAGACTAATTCATTGTTCCTTAATGTACACCACAGCTCAGTGAAGGGTGTGTCTCTCTGATGCTATGAAGTAGTGCTGGAGTCACAGCAACATGATTCATGCACATAACTGTGTGGCTGTCAGCATCCACTTATTGTGCAAAAGAGGAGCATGCATGGCCTACTGAGCCTTAGTCCTATGTACTGATCACTCAGCACCATGGTGAGTGTTACAACCAGGACTCACTGGAGTGGCTGAAGATAGCTGCAAAGCAAGTCACACAGAATGTCACAGTGTGTATCCTGTATATGAACAAGTTATCCAGTTTTTTTAATAATCAGGTGAGAGAGCACAACAGGCTGACCATGAACTCTGCTAATGGACAGTACTCGCTGTGCCTGTGAGTGGCATGCAGTACAGGAACTGCACCTATCAAAGGAGTCTTAGCACCTTGATATAGGTATCACCATGTGCATCATGTAACAAGAAGACTTATGGAAAGTTGCAGGGCTCAGCAGTGTTTGCCTTTAAGGTAATATCATCATAACTGCTTGAATCCAATGTCACAGGCTATACCTTTAGTACTACATTACAGTCAGGGATGTCAACATATTCCAGAATTGCTGTATAATATGTACTTCCATGTACAAGGAAAATCACCAGTAAAGTACCAGGCAATCAAACTTGAAAGAAGCCAAAGACAGCAATAGGCACTGTTGGAAGAGGCAATCTCCTTCTTACATCTAACACTCAGTACATTATTTGATCACAAATGAACTTTTTGAAAATGTTGTATCACGGTATAGTATCATCATATTTCATTTTGATGAGGACAGAGAGGCAAGGTACATAACACTGCAGCCTGTGCCTCTTGCACTTCCCTTTTTAACCAAAGAATTTGTCTTCCCACTGATGGCCACCAGCAAAACACAAGTTACTGTCAAAAGAAGCTGTAAACACATTAGGTCACTAATACCTGCCATCACCTAAAACCATTCAAGTTTTGAACAGGCATCATTCAGATTCTGCATTCCAAACTTCTGTAGTATATGGAAGGTCTTCAGAAAGTAGAAACTGAATGCTTCCCATATGCACATCAGCTAAACATCCCCATTAAATCCTGTCTACATGTTGTGGTTTCTTGTGCCTGTCCAGCAATCACCCAGGTGAAGTGACCCGATTCAGCACCAAATGGTGATTACTTGATAATGCAGTGCATCACTTGACCTCAGTGTCCGCAGCATATGGCCTCACTTCTAATGACACAACATGACTAAATACTCAGTCTTCAGCATTTGGACCAAGGTGACCTCCAATTGTGTACACTTATGTGCATCCTTATATTTGAACAAGGTCTTTGTTTAGAACATTCAATAGGTTCATAGGTTCATAGGTTCGTACTAGGCTATCTGCCCTAGGGCATTTATAAGCCTAGCCAGTGTTGTGGCTTTCACCACCCCTTAGGATGAGAATACTACGCCCTTTTAGGGTTTAGTTTACTGTGCCTCTGTCTAGTAGTGACACAGAGATGACCCCCGGGGTAAACCTATGATCTCCCATCCACTCGTCAAGATTTCTTTTGAATAGAGTTAGTGAGGGGCTCTGCCTAACATGGATTGGGATTCTGTTCCAGAGTGTAGGGAGCCTCTGGGTTATGAATCTGTCCCTCCAGCATGTCCTATTTATTTCAGTGTTGAGGTTTAAGTCTCTTGCTCTCGTGGCTCTGACGAATTTGGATTTCCTGAGGTGGAGCATGTCCATTAATTCCGGATTGGACATGGCCTTGTACGTCAGGCACAGATCACCTCTGAGTAGGCGGTATGCAACTGAATAGAGCTGGAGTTTTTTCAGTCGGTCAGCATATGACATATGTTTAAGACCCTTTATCCTCTTGGTGAGGAACTTTTGGGGTCTTTCCAACTGCTCCAGGTGTCGGGTAAGATACATCCCAAATGGGGCATTGTACTCAATCATTGGCCTGATAAGAGAAGAATACAGGGGCACAATGACCTCACTTGATCTAGATGTGAAACCCTTCATGATAAGGTGGGCAATATAGGAGGTCTTCCTAACCACTTTGGCAATGTGAGTGTCAAATGAGAGGTTACTGTCAACCTGGGTCCCTAGGTCCCTGATTACCTCTTCTGTACTTAATGGATTACCACTTATGTGGTAATTTGTGGGTACCTTGTTTTTCCCAAAGGGTATGACTATACATTTTTTGGCGTTCAGCTTAAGGCCATGGCTCTGGCACCAATTATCCATTTCTATGAGGCCTCTCTGAAGGATGTTTGTGTCCGCTGGAGTATCAATTATGGCGCCCAGTTTGCAGTCATCTGCGAACTTTGTCAGCCACAATCCTCCTATGTTTGCCTGTACCTCGGAAAAATAAATGCCGAACAAGAGGGGTCCCAGGATTGAGCCCTGTGGGACACCGCTTGTGACTGGCTTAGAGTCTGACATAGCTCCAGCAACTCTGACCCTGTGGGTTCTGTCCTTGAGCCAGTTTGCAACCCATCTTGTGACATATGGGTTTACATTTAAGCTGGTGAGTTTGTCTATGATGCCCGAGTGGGGTATTGTGTCAAAGGCTTTTGCAAGGTTAAGGTAGGCTGTGTGAACTGCCTTACCCTCATCAATGGCCTTAGTGACTGTTTCAAAAAAGTCGACCAAGTTCAAAAGGCAGGATCTGCCCTTGACAAAGCCAAATTGGGTAGGATCTAATGTCTGTAGGTCCCCAATGTCTTTGTTTATGAGTTCCATAATGATCCTCTCCATAGCTTTGCAGACCAGGCTCGTCAAGCTTATGGGGTGGTAATTTCCAGGGTCCGTAGAAGCACCGCCTTTGTGAAGTGGGACCACTGTTGCTGTACGCCATTCTTTGGGTACGTATCCTGTAGTAAGGCTAAGATTAAACAGCAGCCTTATGTGTGGGTTTAGTTCCTCTTGGAGTTCATGTAGTACACAGACCAGGACACCGTCCGGTCCCATTCATGCTGTGTTTTTAGCTTTAGAGAGGGCGGCTCTCACCTGGGCATCTGAGATGTTACGGAGGCTACACTCTGCTGGGATAGTTATTTCTCCTTTTGGGGGGGAGGGGGAGGAGAAATTTGCACTAAACCTGTCTGCCAGAATGTTGGCAATGTCAGTGGGTTCAGTGTATTTTGTGTCATTTTGGACTAACTCTGAGCATATCTGGGAGTTTTCACCCAGGTTTCTAACATAGCTAAAGAAGGCCTTGTGATTGTCTTTTGTGATTTTTCTCTCAAAGTTGGCCTTGGATGATTTTATGAGTGATCGTAGTTTTTTGCTAGTACTGATCAGAGATGCCTTCCCTTTTAGGGATTTTGCTCTGTCATGTAGTAGCTTCCTCCTCCTGTTGTAAAGTTTGTTTATGGCTGGGGTCCACCAGACTGGGCGCCTGCCTTTGGGGGAATGGGTCTTGGTTTTATTTGGGATTGCATGATCCATGCATTCTTGAAGATGCCCATAGAAGGCATTTGCAAAGGATTCAGTGTGGGTTGTGGTTTCCACTGGCCCAGGGGCCTTGAAGGATACCACTTCAGTCTTAAGAAGTGTGAAGTTGGCTTTTGAGAAGTTCTTCACTGTGGTCTTTTGTGCAGGGGGTGGGGGCGGGATGTGGATATCCAGTGAGATTAATTTATGGTCTGATCTTACCAAAGAGGGTTATACTTCCGGTGTGGAGCATTTTGTCCCCATGTTTGTGATGATCAGGTCTAGTATATTGTCTCCTCTTGTGGGAATGGTGACTAGTTGTTCCACTGCATTTGAGTTTATGAATTCTAGGAACCTTTGGGCTAGGGTGTTGGGGCTTGAGTAATGTTCCCAGTCTATGTTTGGGTAGTTGAAGTCTCCCAAAATGATGGTATTTGGAGAGACATTCATACTCTCCAGTGTCTTCAGGAAAGCTGTGTGGGGTTCCTGAGTTTGAGAGGGTGGTCTGTAGCATGCTACAAACTGTAAGGCAGTTTTGCCTATGGTTAGTTGCACCTGGATGGTCTCCGATGCTTCGTGCGTTGCCACTAACCTGGAGGTGTGGGTATCTTTGATGAATATGGATACTCCCCCTCCTTTTGTGGTTCGGTCCATGTTTTGGGACCGGAAAGCATGATCTGAGGTAAAACCTGATAGTGCTGGGGTGCTCTCAGGAGCCTTGAACCAGGTTTCAGTCACTGCAGACATCAATGTTCTCCATACTGAGGAGGGCTTCGAGGGCGTGCATCTTGAGGTTTAGACTTCTGGCGTTGAGCAGCATTACCCTTAGTTTTTTTCCAGTTGTGTTGTCTAGGGAGGTAGGTTTGTTATTTGAGCCTTGCCTAAAAAAGGCACTATGGGGGTGGCAAGAGCCATGGCCAATATCCAGAAGCCCAGGGGTGACAGGTGCAAGCCATCCCTTGCAAAGCAGCGTGGCTTGTCAAGCATGTCATCCCAAGCAGACAGACATTGGATCCCCTTAGAATGACACCAGTAATTAAGCCAATTGTTAAAACTGATCATTTTGTCTTTGTACTGTGGCATCATTCTTGGTGAGGGTAAGATGCTGCTCAGGGTCAGGGTCATACCGGACTGGGCTACATAATCAGAGAGCTCCTCTATGTCTCTTTTCATGTAGTCCAGGGAGGTATGTCTTAGGTCGTTCACACCGGCATGTACAATGACTGAGTCATATTTGTACTTGCTGTGGAGTGACCTGAGTGCTTGTGTTATGTGGCGGATTCTAGCTCCCGACAGGCAGCTTACTGTGACCTTTTCCTTGTTCAGTCTGGTGAGCGGGACATCAGTGTGTCTGACTATGGAGTCACCTATTACAAGTGTGTCTGGCATGTTGTTTGGCCTTAAGGGCTGTGACTGTTTAGCACACTGACTTTGTGAACTATGTGTTGCATGCGCTATATCTTGAGGTGGTGGTTGCTTGGGTGTCTGCTTTGGAGGCCTCTGTTGTTTTGGTAGATTTTTAATCAGCGCCTCCGAGTATGTTTTTGTGTGTTTATGTGTTTGGTTTGCAGTTGTGATAGTTCTATGTGAGACTGGGTTTGTGGTGTGCATGGTTATCTTCTCCTCCTGACTGGTCTTGCCAGTACTGAATTGAGAGAGCTCAGCCTCCAGTTTGGCTACATAGTTGCATCTCTCGCATATATTTGTATTTGTTGGGAGGAGGAGAGGGTTGTCTGTGTACATGAGGCAATTGGGAGGAGGAGAGGGTTGTCTGTGTACATGAGGCAATTGTAGCATTGCCTCAAGATTCCCAGATTCATCAGCTGAACAGGAGAGGATGCCAGCAACTGACCCTTCGACATGCTAAAAATAGTGAAAAAGATTGCTGTGTAACTGAGTCAGAAAGGACCTATAGGGAAATAGGTACTCAAGGGAATTTAGGTGAATGAAGTACTTTCTTTTGTTTAAGAGTGCTTTACCTGTATAAAAAATGCTTTAGGAGCAAGTGCTGAGCTTTTCAGATAGAGTATAGGCTGTTTAGATTGCAAGTAGAACAGTTCTAAGGGAAAAATTGAAGAACAGACTTTACGGAGCCAGAAATAGTTTAAACTTGATTAACCGGTGCTGCCCTATGCTGCTCTATGAGAAACTTTGCGCTAATTCGCGCTAAAACGCGCTAAAGCGCACAAAAGCGGGCTTTATAGCAGGGGGTTGAAAAGAGCCAGGAATTGACCCAAAATGGCCAATAAACTACAAGTTGCTGGGCTGGAACCAATCCTCTAGGGACAAATAGGTTGCTCAGTGCTCCCCACTCCCACTGGTGAACAAAGAAGCTTCCTCTTATCCAAATAAGGATATGGATAGCACAGGAACTAAGACAAAGCCCAGAGATCAGCAAAATCTGAAGACTGGACTATTCTAGTTCAGAAAAGCGGGAAAACAAGGATATTTTTTTTTTTTCTTTTTTTACAGAGAAAGGAAAAAAGATACAGTAACAAACAGTAAATGCTATAAAACGGCTAGTGCACTTGAGTGTGTTAGCCTAACAATTAAATTAAACAAAAAATAACTTTTTAAAGTGCTAACAGTATAAATTCAACACAAGTACAGTAAAACAATATGCAGAGCTGTTTTTTAAGCGAAATGCAGTCGAGATGCAGTAATTTAAGCGAAAGCCAGAAAAAATACTTATAAATCCAGGAAAGTCACTCTTTCACTCTCTGCTGCTTGTAGAGCTCTGCAGGACACCATGAGGAGCTGTGCTGAGTCTTTTACAAGTGAAAAAGCATGCAAAAGTGGGCTTTATAGCAGGGGGTTGAAAAGAGCCAGGAATTGACCCAAAATGGCCAATAAACTACAAGTTGCTGGGCTGGAACCAATCCTCTAGGGACAAATAGGTTGCTCAGTGCTCCCCACTCCCACTGGTGAACAAAGAAGCTTCCTCTTATCCAAATAAGGATATGGATAGCACAGGAACTAAGACAAAGCCCAGAGATCAGCAAAATCTGAAGACTGGACTATTCTAGTTCCGAAAAACAACTTATCAATCAGGCAAGCTGTTTATACCAGTCACACTTCTCTGGCTATGTCCATCTCTCCTCATGTGATACTTTAATTCTTCCTATAGAACTACAGAATCAGTAGGTGCTACCAGATAAGGCAATGCAGCCATGGTGTGTGAGAAGGCAAAGTACTCCTAATAACTTTAAGGTACATGTATACAAAGAGTTTTCCTTTTTTTTTGGCAAGTTGCAGTCCCATCTTGCAGGTTGGGAATTATATTATCACTCACTACTTGCTGGACTCCAGCACGAAATGGAACCTGGCTCTACCACTGACTGACATACAGTTTTATAATATTTTAAACTGTAAGCAGAGAAGTTTCCATTCCTTGGATGTTGATATGATATCTACAGTACTTTGTAATGCTTATTTTCTGCTAACTTACAGTAATCATTTTATAGCACAGACTCTCTTAATTTAGGAGATTCAAGAATGTAGCCCAGCAGTGATCATCTAATCATAATGTATTCACTTAAGCTACTGAACACTGCATTTAACATTTTGGTTCAGGATCTTTTGGTTACTAAAGATTAACAGTTATACACACACACACTTGTTTCCATTATTTGACATGTGTTTGTGAAGGACAGGAACCAAGCAAGAACCTGCACTACTTGTTTACAAATTATCTGTTGATACTGCCATTCGGAGCCACCTCAAAAAACTCTGTTGACAATTTTCATCTCAGTCTTCATACAAAATTCATAATTCTTGTAATTTATGTAATCACCTATATTTTAAGAAATGATTTACACAATAAATAAAACCTGTAAGAATAATGACCATGCTTTCACAAAATATTACAATACATGGTGAGGAGAGGCACAGCAAGTCAGATTTTAAGTGATTTAATTACAGAGTTGTTTTTGTCACTTTTAGCAATGTATTAAAGTTCAGTAGAGGATGAGTTAAATGTACATTGTCACGCTACAAAGGTATTAATGAACAGATATCATCTCCCAGTGAAAAGAAGTCCACTGGTTCACAGCAGCATATTAAGTTGCTATGTTACATGGATAGAAGAAAGCAAATTGTCTCATTTTTTTTACTCTTACTAAGTCTCTTTGCTGTTTAGTGAGAGTAAAAAAAGTAAAAAAAAAAAAGAAAACTAACTGCAGTTGTGGTTAAAACAACTTACTGTTTTACTTTCTCCTCAAAGAAAAAAGTAATGCACAGGTACCCTGAATATGGAACGGAGACTCCAAGCAGTAGTGCAAAAACACGAGTTTATTCAGAAGACAAGACATACATTAACGCTGTACACACACTATGTTTTAATTTCAATTATTTCTTCAGATGTGGACTGAATCCTATCAGAATGCCTTTATAATGCCTCCAATACAACAATTCCATCAATTAACCCCTTCGGTTTCCCCATTTTTCCAGTGTAGTGTATACAGGAAGAGCAATGGGGTTCTGGTTCAGCAATCTCCTTAGTGATTTTTGGTGCCTTGGTGTACTTTTTGTTTTTTTTTTTTTGTAAAAAAGTAATGCAATTACTCTGTGTGTAACCTAGAGAGAGAGAGAGTGACAGACAGAAAGAGAGAGTGAGCAGGAGACAGAGAATTCATACCTCTTAACTAGTTTACACCACAAAAGACATTCCATCAGCATGTATTGTTTAAACAATAAGAAGTATAAAACTCTGGTATTATTGAACAACTGTAATTCTCAATGATTTACAAAGAAATTAAATATTGTATGAAGAACAGAGCAAACGTATGCGGCAAAATTAGGGATATTCTGCAAAATCAGGGGAGGTTAAGAGGCATGGGTGGGTTGTAATGCCTTGCACTGTGTGATTTTTTTTTCATTCTTTACATCACAATGAGACATCTGAGGTGTATTCAGTCAACAAAGTGCCTATAACTGCTGGGCATGTGAATATTTCTACGTATATGTATGCAATTCTGAGCTTCTGAATGTTTGTGTGTGAGAGAACATTAAATACTTATATCACTAATATTTTTGATGTAAAATACTTCCTCCAGCAACTGCATGTGCTACAGCAAGTTTGAAACATTAGGCAGAGGAGCTACTTTATTTCATGCATAGTAGTTTGCTGACATGGTGGAGAGAAGCTTTAAGAAGTGTACCAGTTTGAAATAACATGTTGCATACCCATCATGACTGGAAGGGTAAATCCTATTTCAGCTTTCTGTGGTTAACCTTATATTTATTTATTTTATTTTTATTTATTTATTTTACATTTGTTGACCGGGAATGTCCTACTGAGATAATGCCCTTTTTCAGCAGAGGCCTGGGGAGAAAAGCTCCAAGTAGTACTTCTTTTCTTTTTCTTTCGGCTGTTCCCATTAGGGGTCGCCACAGCGGATCATCTGTTTCCATTTCTTCCTGTCCTCTGCATCTTGCTCTGTCACACCAACCACCTGCATGTCCTCTCTCACCACATCCATAAACCTTATCTTAGGCCTTCCTCTTTTCCTCTTACCTGGCAGCTTCATCCTTAACATCCTTTTCCCAATATACCCAGCATCCCTCCTCAGCACATGTCCAAACCAACGCAATCTGGCCTCTCTGGCTTTGTCTCCAAACCGTCCAACCTAGGCTGACCCTCTAATATACTTATTCCTAATTCTGTCTACCCTCATCACATCCAGTGCAAATCTTAACATCTTTAACTTTGCCACAGCCAGCTCTGACTCCTGCCTTTTCGTCAAAGCTCCAAGTAGTACAAACAGTATAAAATAGCATGGAAATCTCATGGTAATTTAAAATCACTTAGCAATATAGATTGATGTTTCCTGTTTCATCCTTATCATTTGCTTCTGGTGTTACCCTGGAATTTAAATGTTTTAGCAAGAGACTTGGCCATCCACTTCATATGTTTGTATGCACCTTTACAGTTGCATGCATGACAAATATTTGTGTTGTTTTTCAATTCAGACTAATAAGAAAAAAATGTTAAACACATACCATTTTTTCTTGCTTCCAGCTGTGATATCACATTTACTGAAATAATTGAATGTACATAAGCACCTAGATACCTCTTTCTGGTACTGTGGAAATAATTATGCAATTTTACTGACACACGCCATATTAAATCAGATATGAAATCAGATTCAAGTAGAGCTTTATCCTATTTTATTGTTTGCCTTTGTACCATGCATGTACACACTATGTATCTGCCAATGCAAAATGGTATGAAAATGTATCTAGTTAAAGAGTTTGTCATACCTAAAGGCACAAGTGCTACACAGTAAATATTTATAGGATCCGCTGTATTTTTTTAAAACAAAGAGAAGGATATTTCAGATTGCAGTTTTACTCCAAAATCATGCTGATCAAATTGTTACACTTGCCATACATTTGTGATGTATCCCTGAGTAAAGCTTAAAGTAACAGAAAGCTATGTTGATTATTATACAAATGGACTGTTCCTTACATCCATCAGATCTGCTCCCTGTCACAATTTGAATGCATTCCACTGTTTTTTTTGGATGCCTTGATGTCTTGTTATTTCTAGGTGAAAAAAGTAAATGTTGCACTGACTTGTGATCACAGTGACTATATATATCATTACCGTTTGATAAATTCCCTTATGTGACTACGGTTGAAGTAAATGTAAAGAACATGATAAACATTTGGAGGTATTCAAAAACATTTAGCATATAGAATAAACCAAAGTAGTGTGATAAGTGGTGATGGGCTGGGAAGGGGCAATTTGGAGACACATGCAGCCCAGCCTCACTTCATGAGAAATAATATAATATGCATAGTATGCTACTGACTGCCTAAAGAAATGCAGATGAGGCTCAGCATGTATGTGAATAATGAACTCAGACACAGCAAAGTGATTCAGAGATGTATAAATCCAGCTCTGTTAAGCCTCTGTGCTCATCCATTCTCAACACCATGATTGTTCAGTGTACAAGAGTTTCCATCACACTAACATGCTAGGAATAACAGCAGCCATTATAACTGAGCAAGAGTCATTACTGACTACTCTCAGCACCAATGGCTATAACATTGCACATTGTCTTCTTCCTTTAGATGGGTCCACCACTAGCTAGCATACTATCACCTTCAAGACCAGGACATTGTTGACTGCTGCCATGTAGCTAGGACACCATGTGTTACTCACATGGTTCATAGGTTGGTATTAGGCTATCGGCCCTAGGGCCTTTACAAACCTAGCCATAACAATTCCCTGGATAGTTCTTCCCACAATATTTACTTCCCTGGACCCCTGTCTAGCAGGGCGACTGCCATGATCCTTGGGGTGAATTTCCTATCTCTCATCCAATCATCAAGGTTCCTTTTGAAGAGGGCCAAGGAGGCACTCTGCTTGACATGTATGGGCAGTCTATTCCAGAGTATGGGGAGTCTCTGGGTCAGGAATCTATCCCTCCAGCATGTTTTGTTCATTCTGATGACAAGGTTTAGATCCCTGGAGCATGTGGCTCTGAGGGATTGGGATTTCTTTAAGTGGAGCATGTCCAACAGTTCAGGGTTTGACATGGCCTTGTATGTTAAGCAGAGATCGCCTCTGAGTAGACGATACGTCAAAGAGTATAGCTGGAGTTTTTTTAGACGGTCAGCATATGGCATCTGCTTTAGGCCTGTGATTCTTTTAGTGAGGTATTTCTGCGGCCTTTCCAGCTGTTGCAGATGTCTTGTGAGGTACATACCAAACGAGGCATTATACTCTATAATGGATCAAATGAGGAATGAGTACAGTGGGACAATGACCTCTACTTTTCTGGATGAAAAGCCCTTAGTGATGAGGTGTGCCACATAGAAGGATTTCCTGACTGTTGTGGTGATGTGGTTATTAAAGGTGAGACCACTGTCCATCTGTGTCCCTAAGTCTCTCATCACACTTTCGGTGTTTAGTGTACTGCCACCTATGTGGTAATTCATGGGTACATGTTTTTTCCCAAAGGGCATAACTATACATTTCTTGGCATTAAACTTGAGCCCATGGCTCTGGAAGTCTATGTTAAATCTTCGAACGCCGGAAATGTTGAACGTCATATGGTCGAGACCATATGATCGACATTTCAAGTGTTCGAAGATTGACTTTTAATTGAGTCGTATGGTGCAGAGTGGGAGAATTTCCCTTTTCTGCACTGAAGTGCAGTCTCAGAGTTGGTATATTTAAGTAGGGGGGGGTGTGGGGGTGCAAGGGGTCTTGCCCCCCTGCTTGCATTGTTAAGGTGTGTTTTTCTTTTTTTTCTTTTTTTTTTTTTTTTATTCTATATTCGAACTTAGAAAGGTTGACCATATGATCTCGAATATATGGTGTTCGACATTTTGGATGTTTGAATATATGACATAGACCCGGCTCTGGCACCAAGTATCTGTTTCTGTAAGGCCCTTTTGTAGAATATCCACATAATTTGAGGATTCAATAATGGCTCCCAGTTTGCAGTCATCTGCAAACTTTGTTAGCCAGAGTCCCTTAGTGTTGGCCTGTACTTCAGAGAAGTAGATGCCAAACAAGATGATGGAGTGATATGGACTGCCCCTCTCTATGCATATGATGGCTTGTGCAAGATTAATTATCTGTGCTAAAATGACCGTTCAGTATCTGACAAGGGATATAACTAGAATTTGCAGGCCTCAGTCTCACAAATTCTACATCAGATCCTTGATGTTATGCGGTATGTGGTGGAACACATGGTTTCCACAGACTAGAGAGGGGCGCACCTATACCAAGTGGACTTTGTACAACATGGCCCAGTTTCCTGAGGGCCTGTTGACCATTGGCCATAAACACAATGCCATCAAGGTTCCATCTGTTCCACACAATGTTGTGTATGTCAATTGGAAAGGCTTTTTCTCCATCAACTGTCAGGCAATGTGCCATGCACAAGGTATCATATAGAACATGTACATCACCCAGAGAGTTCCCACAATTCTCACTTTTGGTATGTGAGACCTGCACCAGTGTTTTATTTGGGGTGACTTCCAAACAGACCATCTAGTTGGTTAATGCAAACATTGTTGGGCAAATTGTCCAATTTATACTGTTCACATTCAAGCTACTGTAGTGTGTTGCAAATGATACTGGATATCCAAAACCTTAGATGCTGGTGAAGATGGCTTGCAACATCATACAATCAGAGACATGAAATGTAGTTAAACATGTGTCTGGACTTCTCAGAGGATGTTTCTAGTCTATGTATACATGTGGTGATTCACTGCAGTATGCATCCAGAGAAAAGCTGACAGATATTTGTGGTGTGCTCCATGTAACACAATATATTACCCAGCAAGCAAATACAAATTGAGAACACTAGAGTACTGCTTTAGAGATCCACCACAATACTGGCTGCCAAGCTGTAGAAATCAGCTGCAGTGGCACCCCACATAAAGCAGAGACAGGCACAATCCATTGGGGCACCTGGTTTATAACTATAGACCAAGAAAGATATAACACAGACTAAAAGTGAAGCATGTATTACCGCACCCAGGACATGCATTACAGTGCACTGACTGCCCATGATGTAGATCAGATGTTTCCTTATCCACATGGTCTAGAGAGCGGGCAGGGTATAGTCATTATCATTTGAAAATGGACAGGAGACAGCAATGCTGTCGTGTAAACAATGGTTATGGGAGTAGGATGTGATAGTCACTCAGGTGGATAGCAGGTTGGAGTCAGGGATCCCATTTTCCAATGGTGGGGTGAAGCTGCCCCATTGTGAACATTAGCCATGTGTACGGTGTGGCCCTACAGTTTCAGTGCTAGATGTGTGCTACAGCATGCATGGCACAGTATTTTGTGAGTGTGTATAGGAACTCTGATATGGTGGTCCATCTTTGGAGCAACAGACGGACATCATCCACAACCCATATGACAGCCAGTGATAGGCATGTCACTCTGTTGGCTTACAATGGATTTAGACAGTGCAGAACTGTGGGAACCAGAGCAGGTGTCAAGGGAGGCATCCCAGGGCTTTGACTTGAGGAACATTGTCAGCCGCATCCATGAGTAGGACTACATAGAACTCTGTGAACTGCTGTGCCCAGAGGTGACAGTATCTCTGGAATGGTTCCTGCCATATGTATAAGGCTAGTCTGTGACTGTCATCCTCATATCTGGACCCTTGCATGGCTACAGCTAGTGTGGCCTACAGAGGCATAATGGAGGGAAGCTGTCACCTACCTAAAGGACACAATGATGGATGCCATGTTGTCTATCAGTGACATGAGCAGCCATGTCTGCTTTAAGTCTCTGAATGCTCATTCACTTTGCGTATATGCAGGTCATCTTGCAGTCTATGCAGCCACTGCATGTCCTCACTCAGGCCACCCGCCATATTCACCTTCTCCACCATGGTGAGTGCAGTTGCTGTCTGTGCCTGGATCACTAACCTGCACATTCACTGACTGATGCCAAGTATGGTACCCAGGTCAGGGAAAGATCCTGAGTCATGGTGATGCCAATCAACATGCCTCTGCCCTACATTGTGTGTTTATATGCACACTCGAGACAGGAAAGCTGATGGCTGCAATCTGTGATGGTGACTCCTGCACAGCCTGGAAGGAGCTCACACTTGCAGGATGTTTAGTGCCAAACAGTGGTGATATCAGAACTCTGAACTCTGGTTCATCCTTCTACACCACTTCATATGTAGGAGATATGTGCGAGTTCTGCAATACTGCATTGTTTACAGTGCCACTGTGTCATCAGACTGTGCTATACACATGCTGCCATCAATATCAGCCACTGATGCCCTGGTCAACATCATCCAGTTGTGTTGCACCCTCCAACATAGAACCTGTGAAAGCATAAAGATAAATAAGATTAACTGTGTTAGTTCTGGAACATATGTCGAGATAAGTAACATACCTGTGTCAGTTTTGGTGCATATGCCACAACTCCCCCAACTGGTGCCTATTTACTGGTACAACACACTTCTGAGATTAGCATATGACATACCTTGTGGTGCAGGATGTTGCACTTGCAAGCCTGACATACCTAGAGAACACATACACAGAGATGTTATAGCAGAATAAGTCCTTCACACATACAGCTTGGTGTATAACATGAAAATGTACTTGCTATTACTAACCAGGTGCATGACTTACATACTCTCAGGCATTCATCAGTAGGTCAGCTCCAACATCCAAGTCACCACCACATATGAATACTGCTCACCCAAACTGGACAGAGGTGTCAGAACTCTTCCCCCTCTGAGAGCTGTTTCTATGTTGGTGGTCCATATTCACAGTGGATTTACGTCTGGTGATGTCCTGTACTTGGTCTTTGCATGCAGTATCGTATCAGTGATATCAGTGATCTTTAACCACACTGGTAATAGCACCTTATTATAGTATTACACAGCACTGATGTCATGCATTGGTCCATGCCACACCTGGTCCCAGAAAGCCTTGTCTGTGTTACCTTTGTCCAGGATGTGCAAGCCAACTATACACAGGGCCTGCAGTAACACTTCTTCCACTTTGTGGGTGAACTTTTCCAGCCACTGCCTCTCTCACAGAGCCATGGCAAGAAGTGTACACCTGTGGGTTACACATGTTAGTTAGTGCATCTGCACATGACAGCCATTGGCTGACACAAATGTATCTGTGCTGCTACTCCTTCCCTTTGGTGGCCACATACCCATCTGCTATTAGGATGTGATCATTTCCACAATGTCCTACACTAACAGCAACAATGGATGTGCTATCAACACTGACCATCTTGCATCCCTGTACTGGTGGACTGCAATGCTGTGCACATCTTTTGTCTATCCACCCTCTATAGGCATAGCTATGACATGGCCTACATACAGGGGTCATTGTGCCCCATGTGACATGTATTGTACTCTGTGTGTGCACAGCCTACATAAAATGGATGCCTAGCACCAGACTGCCAGGATGGTGAGTGAATCCACCACCACATGGACATGAACTTGTCATGCACTTGGGCTGTGTCCTGTCACACTGAGCTCCCAAAGTGGGGCAAATGCCTGTCATGTCCTTGGGCTGTGTGCCCAGCCACAGTGAGTCCTCCCTGAGTGGATATGTACCCATCATGTCCTTGGGCTCTGTGTCCTACCACAGTGGGTCTCTTCAGATGGAAACACACCCCTCACACCCTTGTGCTGTCTGACCCACATCTACAGTACTTGTTCCTCTCTGTCCCTGTAGCTGACATCCATGGGTGCTTAGTACAGTGCAGAGGTACATAACCAGATTTCTTGTCTTCTGCCTGCATGTCAGTTCAAGGTCTTTTCCAGTGAATTTTTATTCCTGAGTAGCTTGTCTAAATGCAGTCTCACATAATATGACAAAATATATTTTTATCATGGATAAATAAATTTCACAGAATCATTTCTGAATCGTGATAATATTGCATTATACTATTATTACACACAAACAGCAGTGCCACACACACCTCTGCTGATTCCAGAGCTAATGGGACATGTGCAAACTATGCTTATGCTGCAACTCTGTGCTACTGACACTTCTGCTAGAGCATCACTGCTGCCCCAGTGATGTGCATCACAAAATATCCACTCATGCAGCTATACTCACAAGGCTAATATTTCACTCCTCGTGAAGACCAGTAAGGTGGACATGACTACTTCAGGCACTGGTTGAAGTAGGGCTCCTACTTGCTACCAGCAACAGACCAGTATTTTCGTGTATCTGCTCCACAGAGACTATAAGAAGCACCTGCTGGACCTTTGTCATAGCCTATTATATAAATTGGATGCCTTGCACCAGACTGCCAGGAAGGTGAGTGAATCCATTATCATCACCCATTGTGATGAGCAGTTGAGGCATTGCTAGAGTGATCTGTGCTGGCAATAGCCAGGCCTGCTTTGTCAGTGGAAAAAGTTAGGGCCAGTGTGCCCACCTTACATTATAAATACTGTATGTTTATTTTTCTGGTTATTGTCTGTGGCCTAGCCTTCCTTTCACAGGTTCTCAGTGTACTTCATTCTTCCTACTTTACTTTACAGTGGTGGAGGAGTGATAGTTCAACAGGAATGTCTGTCCTGGTGGTATGGTACATATACTATGTCCATGACTGCACTCTTCAGTTGCAGTTATATGGTGTCATGTACATATGTATAAATGTATTTTATTTTTTTTCTCTTTATGTTTTTCTCAGGTCCATCTCTTGTCTATGATGCGTACCAGTAGCAGCAGGAAGTTATGTCTGTGCTGTCTGATGCTTCTAGTGCTGGGTCAGTAGCTGTGTACAGACCCACCTCTCAGCAGGGGTAGAGGTTCTTCTTCTGAGATGGCCTGGAGGGGTTTGCCATGGTCATCTGACATCATGTGGAGGCTGGTTGTGTCCAATGTCTGCTGGCAGTTGAGCTCCCAAACTGGTACTGTGGAGCACCTCCTGGCATGGTTAATATAGTTGTGTGACCAGCCAGTCTCAAGTGTCAGGCTACCAGAGGCACATTCTAACCATGATGTCAATCAGTCAGTGAATGTTGTCAAGATGCACTGTCCTCTAGGCTTGACCAGCAGTCCCCCTGAACCATGTCGTATACCCCATCCTGGTGTTCCCATCACTTTCTTGCCATTCCCCATACACTGTTTATAGTCTAAACCTTCCCTTCTCCAATTGTCCTCCCTTATATATGTCTGCTACTCTCCTGTACTCTCACCACCTTGTGTCCATACCTCATGTGTGTGAGTTATGCTTGTCTGACACATTTACCTTTCCTATTTCCTGTAACCTTCCCTCACATACTCCTCATTACCTTCCCCAACTACTCTTTCTTGTCATAAATATAAAATAGGGCAGCTGTCCACCCTAAAAATTTACCCTTCTACCCACCAATCATTTCTTATGGTTACACTTGTGTTTCTCTGTTTGCTACTCCTCATTTACTACCCTTCTTATCACCCCTATTCTCCACATTTATATGAAATGCTTTGACACTTTGCTTTAGTGGCCCTCTGTGGCATGCTTACAGTGTCTGAGTTACAGCAGTGAGGAATTTCACTGCTTGTATGAATACGCATAGTATCATGCACGTTTTTTTTTCCTTTTCCGGTCCCATTACTCATGGGACCTATACTAGCACCACGGCTTCCCAACAGTTTCCTATCATAACTGCTGCCTGTAGTGCAGCAGGAATAATTCACTATGCATCTCTTTTCTCAGAACATTGGCACTATGCTGGTGCTAATACATAGCAAAGCAGTTAGACGCCATCTCATGCAAACACTTCAGTGATATTTAAAGCTAAACCACAGTGCAGTGAATGCTTCTGAATAGACCCACTGACTTAAAAGTCTTGCTAGGTATTGTAAACAGACAACAAGCATGATCCAAAAAGCACAAAAACTAGAAACAAGTGCAACCCCCAAAAGGGAAACAAGTAAAATACAAAAGCATTTGTGAAGCAGTGTCTCCAGTGCAAAATAAGCAATTTGTTAAAAGGTCAGCAAAAAACTTAATGCTTTAACTGAATCACTGTGTTTTCATTTCAGGAATTCTTCAGATAAAATTCCACATAAAATTGTTGCCTTTATATATCAAAAAACTCCACATATCAATTATACACCATCCAATAACAGTCAAACACTCATTAAACAAGTTGCATATTTAAAAAAATAATCACAGTACTTCTTTTGTATAAAAGATGCTATGAATAAATAAATGCTGCATCCTACAGTGGTGAGCAGTTTTCTTAACTGTGAAAGCTGGCCAACAAATTTCCTCAGCTCACCAACAGTATAAACTGTGGTGGTGGTGCTGCAGTAGTGTTGTCACCTCACAGCAAGAAGTTGTGCTGTTTGATTCTCAGCTAGAGCGTCTTCTGTGTGGAAACATGCGTGAATGGGTGTACCTTCGTTGAAGGTTGTGCGTCAGGGCTGGCAAACTCGGCACCTAAACAATCTACTGCCAATCATTAGTGGACCGGAGTTCCGCTGTGGCGACCCCTAACCGGGAAAAGTCGAAAGACACAAACAAACAAACAAACCAACAGTATTAGATTCCTTGAATGAATCCATAGCACCCTGAGACAAACTGCTTCCACTATCTTCGATGAATCAAAAAACACAAAAACAAGAAACAAGTGCATCCTCAAAAGGGAAACTAGTAAAATACAAAACCACTTCTGAAGCAGTGTGTCTAGTGCAAAATAAGCAATTTATTAAAAGGTCGGCAAAACCCTACAAAACAAAAGTTTTTTGTGATAGAAGTAGTTCCTTTGATTTTAAGGGGGTTCCTGGGAGAACAAAATTCAGTACTGTGAATTGTACTGCCGATTAATCCTGGAAGCTAACAGAAGCTCAGGACTTAATGAGAATTTTTTAAAGTATAAGTTCAGTGTTAAAAATGAGAGCGGCTAGATTGTGAATTATTTGGTATAGGATAAGATTTCCATACTTTTTTCTATTTATGTCCACCTGCATTTATGTGTTTTGGCCACTAGATGACAGTAAAGAGACATTAATATTTTCCTGTTTTAAATGCTGAAAAGTTTTAAGCTCTTAATTTACTTATGTAATATTTTTATATGTATCAATTTTTAACATTTATAAATGTACAAGTTTTTCATTTTATATACAGGATGCAGTATTTATTTATTTGACTATTACTGGATGGTGTATAACTGATAAGTGGATTTTTTTGATACATAAAGGGAACAGTTTTATGTGGAATTTTATCTGAAGAGGTCTTGAAACGAAAATGCGGTGATTCAGTTAAAGCATTAAGTTTTTTTTTGCTGGCCTTTTAACAAATCTCTTATTTTGCACCAGACACTCTGCTTCACAAGTGCGTTTCTATTTACAATAAGCATGATGTTGATATTGTGAGGCAGAGGTTTGAGCATTACAGAAAACGTATCCAGTTAGGTAAATAAGTAGTTATTTTATTTATTTTTGACAATTATTAAACTCATTGAGATCGGTACCTCAAAAGGTCATAGAGCATTGTCAGACTGGAGAATTACAGACTGAAAAACAGAATAACAAATCAGGGATATGTCAAAAGTTATGGAGAAAACAATGAAGATTATCAAGTACAAAAATAAGATTTGTTTTATGGTTAGATAAGTCAGAGTGGGAATACTGTGTTACCTGACTGACATAATAACTAGACTTGTCAGCTTGCAGACAGGTCTGAAAGAACATAGCAAATGGACAGGAATGTTGCTTGTAACAATAGCAGTATTGCAATATAAGCGGTAAGTGCAATGCATGCATTATATAACAACTGCTGTAAAAACGTCACTTTTCCAGTACTATCTGCTATAATCCAGTGGGTGTGTGCATGTTCACACACGCGTAGATATATACTTATACAGAATCTTAGCTGCCTCCCCACATAAACACAGTTCAAGTAGAAGTTGCCCTGAACTGATAGAGATTTAGGATTAGCTCTGTACACCTTGGATATGCCTTTTCCAGAATGAACAATTTGTGGAAGGTTAAGTTTGGTGATTTTAAAGATAGTGCCTCCAATTCTGAAATTATTTTGGCTGGGAATGGCAAATTAGAATAATTTTCCATGAAAGGAATTTTAATATGGTTACTAATCTCAACTCAAAGGGTGTCTAAACTTCAAAAACACAATATTGATTCCATAGTATGACTGGTTCTCACAATAGTGATTTTTTTTTCTAAGAACATGGAGACTTTCAGTAACACAAAAGACTAGAAGCCTTGACCATTAAAATAGATGCTGAAGGTTGCCACATGTACTTTACTGGTAGAGTGACTCAGACCTGGATCAAAGTTAGGTGATCTTTGTGATGCTGAGATGGTGAATAGGTCCTGTTGCCACTGTGCAGCTCACTGGATAATTTTTTTCCATTTACCTTTACATGTTTCTCTGGTAGACTTTTCTTACATGTGTAAGGATGTCTGTGACATCCCTGGTCTGGGCCAGTAATCAAGGACCTCAGTCTTCACCACTAACACTGGTGAGGGACATTTACTTGGAACAAAGATAGACACACACAGTATTTCCAGATGCAGCTTTCTGCAGCAAGCACAATTTCCCTTAAAAGCACACAGGGAAAACACTCGGTTTTGGGGCTGGGTCTCCATCTCTCTGTCTCTCTGTCTCTCTATCTCTCTCTCAAATAAGACTGTTCACTGACATAGCTATAAAGTTGAGTGCTTAGCCGAGTGTTTCAACCCAAGTCCTCCACCACCCTCTCTGTGAAATCAGTGCTCTGTGTCCCTTGCCCAAGTAGCTGACATACACACTCTTTTGAGATTTGATTTTCACACACACACACACACACACACACACACACACACACACACACACACACACACACACACACACACACACACACACACACACAAATGGCTGGCACGATTTACCAGCTATGCCCCCTTTGCCCAGACTATAAGGTAGATCCTGCCACCAGAACACTCCAAAACCAGCTACTCTAAGGCTCTTACAAGGGTACCCAATTATACTGAGTAAAATTAATACTAATACAAACAACAGTGTTTAACCACTGCAGCAAGGCTTTCAGGAGTGACTACAGTGTCACCAAAGAAATATAAATACTCTCAAAGGCCAAAATATTCTCTAAAACATCAACCGCAATGAAAATGTTAAATATATTTAATAATAAATAATAAAAGAGCATAACAATACTATCTATTTACAATAAAGACCACAGTTTCAGTCACAGGAAATACTAAAAATAAGACAGATGGATAGATTCACATAGATACAGAAAAAGTAATTAACTAATCTCACTATGTTTTCCTGACTGATCTAAAGAATTACCATTCTCTGGTTACTTAATAAAGCAAGGCAAGATGAAGTGGGTGAGTGATCTTTGTCAGGTTTCAAAAACAGACTGCCCTGAGACTTCTGTCTTAGCTAGTATTAAAACATAATTTCAATGCTGGATTACAGAATGACATCACATACATCTGGTCATCTGACTTCTGGTTCCCACACTACCCCTTTACTAGAAACCAAACCAGAATCTGGCACATATGTGTTATAATACACACATACAGATTTGCTAAGATGTATTACAGCATCTGGAAGCTATAAAACCATTTCAAAAACTTCCACCCTTCCAGGGTAGCAACTAGTTCACCCCTAAGAACAATACAGTAGGATTCCTAGCCCTGGTTTTCACAGACATGTTTGTCTCTGGCTACAATCAGACCTGTAAGATACACTCTTTATGGCCTAAACCAGGTAATTTAATTTCAGACTATTCAGTTAGCTGGACAGAGATTAACCTCTTCTCTTTCAGTATACTCTGTTACAATATATTCATTTCAACAGTTAAAATACAGTCTGACATACAGGCGTATTTCTTTTCCGTCTAGCAGGACCCACTGTTGGTACATTTTTTACACAAGCAGCTTTACAAATATATTTTCAACACAAGCACCTGTACAAATCAGCTTGATATACAAATGACATGCAATTCTTTACAAAACTTCAGATAGCCATGCTGGCCTATGTTACACATCACTGCCCTACTTCTCCTGGCATAGCTGGCAATACTTAACATCATCACAGCATCTATAACTTTACTGGGGTGTATTTGCCGTACGACTGTATCTGAAAACTGGGGCAGCCAAGAAGTGAGATGAAGGAATTTGCAGGTGACACAACTTTTTTGAGATGTATTAATTGATATTCTTTTACATTCCAGAAGTTGCTCTCACTGGTGTGGTTGAAATAAAAAGAAACACATTTGGTCTGCCTAGATCACTTTCATTTGTCTATTCACCTAGCCATAAATTTCATCATCAGACCTAGTGGAGAAAGTATAGAGGAGGCCTCAAATGCTATTGCTAGGTTAGAGCATCTATGGTGTCAGAACAAGAGAGAAGTAGAGGGCAATTTCACTTGGTCAAGGATACAAACAAGTCATAGACCTGGATCCCATGCTTTTGAATACTCAAGGACCATTTATATGGAATAAGCAGTCAACACATTCCAATTATTAACTGGCAAGTTAAAAGTTCCTTGGATGTATCTCACAGCTAGAAATCCCTGGAAATGAATAATCCACTACAAGACCCAGAGTGCTTGCTGCATAGATAATGTGATTACCTTTCCACTTTTTAATTTGCACTTTGTTGTCAGGGTTAGTCCCACTAGGCTAATGGTCTCATTTCAGGGGAGACCCAAGGTGGTTTTCATAATGACTAGGAGTAATTTGACCAGGGAACTACTCTTTTTGACAAGTACCATGGGATCTTTTACATCCACCTAAGCTACCACCAACTCAAGCAGATGGGACCTCGGTTTAACATCTAATCCAAAGGATGGGAAAAAAATCAGGAAATACCAAGTTCCAGTGAAATTTGAACTCAGATCAATGGATTCAGACTCCAGAGTGCTAATCACTGCAACATGGAACCACACTAAGCAATAGCTAGGCTGTCTGAACCACAGTAACCCTCTGAAAAAGTTTTGGAGTGCCTGAAATGCCACTCATTTTCACAATACTAAATGTGCAAGTTAATCTCTGATTTGAACCATTAACCTTTTTTCTATCCGCACAGTGTACTATCTTTGGCAAGACATGTCTGCTCCTACAGTAACCCAGGGTACAAGGAGGGTAAATATTATCACACAAAAAGACTGGATAGGAAGGTTAAGCATGAGCTGTGTGAGCTTTTAGTTCATAAAAATATGACCATCTGTTCAAAAGGTATGTATGTTGAGACTACTGAACCCTGACTATCCACTGCTGAATGTAATGTAGAATCTGACATATGGCAGCATTGTATATGGTCACAACCCTAAAACCTTGGGCTCCTGGGCATAGAATGGATGTGAGCTGCAACAGATTAATAGCTGTATTATCTGTAAAATGTTCTGCAGTCTAATGGTAGGAAGGATAAAGAAGATTCTGTCAACAATCTACAAAGTTAAACTGCTGAACAGGTGCAAGTTTCTACATTTGTTATACATGGACCCCCCCCCCCCAACAAAGAGTGGTACATCTATAACAAGGAGTTACATTGCTGACAGGTCACTTGACAGATCATCTAAAAGTCTGTTATTCAGAAAGGAGACAAGACTTTGGCTTCCTGCAGTCTCAGGTGTGCTGCTAAAACAGACATGTTCCTCCCAAACATGCTTGAGGGCTGTGGCTATTTATGATAGTAGGGTTTGAATACTAAAATGAATACTAAAATGATAGACTCCAAGATGGAAGCAAAAATAATCTTTTGAAATAAACTGCTCTGATGATATACAGTGATAAAGACCAGACTACAACCCAGTCAAGTGGAGTTCAGTTAGTGGCTCAGGCAACTGACATACTGTCAAAGAGAAATGGATGTTTTCATCCTTGGGAGGATGGGCAGTCCTGAGGGCACCTCCAGCAGTGCTCTATGGTGGAGGCTGGGGACAACACTAGTGTTGGTAAGGACTAAATGGAAAAGAGGGTGGGGACATGGCTGAGCTGCTGTAGAGTCAGGATTAAATGCCACATGTTCTAACTGCATACCCACCCCTGATCATCACTATAGGATCCACAAGGAAGGTGAAAGGGCATAAGTAAAAAAAAAAACTGTCTTTACTGTATGTAGGATAATACAACTCCTTAGGACATCCTTTGGCTTCGTGCTGACTCCTGCTTTAAACTCAGGCACTGGACTGGGTGATTGGAGTCCCAGTAGACACATCAAAGGACATGGAGTACTGGGACCACTATTGGGGAGAAAACAGACCCTCCCAAAAATAATCTCTTGGACTGTCTATTTTGATATGCAAGCAGGCATTGCTAAGATCCGAAGAACATAATCCAATCTCCTTTTGATAAGCAAGAGAGGATATACAGAAGGGTGACCATGTGTAAACACTTTGTGTGTTGTGCATTGAAATCTACAGCAGGCCTAAGATCCCTGTTTTCTTTGGTACCAAAAAAAATCTGGAGTGGCATCCTGAATAGCCCCTTTTGTTCAAGGACCTTCTGCACCTCATTCCTATTTTAATGTTATTTTAATAACTTTTATTTCTGGTAAGACAGAAGCTCCATCAAATGCAATATATGTGTCTATAAGCTAACCCAAATGTGTGGCATCATTATGTGAACATGCCCTTCCCCATAGCAGCCCTGAAACAGTGGTGTATACTGAAAATAAAGTTTAATTTATACTATTTGGAAAACGTATTACAAACACCATGTGGCAGCAAAGATTCAAAGAAAACGTTATTGTCATTTAGGAAACACAAGAGCAACCTAAACAAAATTTCAGGTATCAGCTCATCATCAGAGTACAGAGGCAATTTAAGTATAGAAAGAATAAGACATGATGTATACACAACTAGTCAAATGACTAATACACATACAAATATTCCTTATAACCTATTTTTAGTCAGGTAAAACTACTCATACATATAAACCTAAACATATGAACAAATAGTACTGCAACAGAAAAAGAGAAGAAAAGGCAATTTGTTAATATTGCACATGAAGAATTATTGCAGTTGCACTTTTAAGAGAAAGATATTGGCACTTCTGTAAGAATATATTAACTATAGTGAATTAAATAATGTATCACTTTCAGTGAAATATTACTAGTGAGATCACGCTTGGAGGTAGGAAACGTCCAAGTTGATGTCAGAGTTTATGAGAGTTATTATCTTCACCACAATCCTCACCTCTCTTTGAAGCTTCTTCCTGTCTGCCATAGTACTGTTTCTGTACCACATAGTAAAGTTGCAGGTGAGAATACTTTCAATAGCTCCTTTATAGAAAGTGGATAGAGCATTCAGAGGAAGCTTTGCTCTTTTGAGCCTTTTCAGGAAGTGCAGGCATTGGTGAGCTTTTTTAATTATCCGGCCTGTGTTCACGGACCAAGAGAGGTCTTCTGAGATGTGCACCCCCAGGAACTTTGCAGACTGAACTCTCTACCACCTCATCATTGATCTCTGCCAAGAGTTTCCGACTCATTCCTTTCTGTTTCAGGTGTTAGACCAAACAGTAGTAGACTGGAAGGGGGGCCCTTTTTCCTTATTGTTGGAGAAACAGGAGCTTCTCTGGAAGTTGAGACTGGATTCTAGCCGACAACCAGGGCTTAATGAAAACATATCCCTGAAATGTGTTTTGAGACCGAGAAGCCTATGTAGGTAATATAAGTATATGAAACCTGACAGTATGTAAAATAGTGAGAAAGGTTTGTATTCGAGTTATAAAAAGGAGGTTGAAATACAGTATACTAGTAAGTAGGAGCAACAGATGTATAAAAGTTTGGAAATAACGTTTTTTAGCAAGAGAGCTTGTAGTTGATTCAAAATTGCAACAATTTTATTACAATCTTATCACATTTTAGGTTGAGCTGGTACAGTATATGAGTAGATCTGGTGTGATTTGGGTTGATTTTGCATTTAACACAAGGTTTAATGTTTTTATATTAGAGTGTTTTTATATGATATTTTTATAAGATTTTTCAGTATACCTGTTGGTTTATAATGGAGGATTTATGCAAATGTATTTGGTTTAATTGCTTATTTATTATTTTTTAATTATTTTTTAATTATGGTGCAAGTTTTTCCATTGATTGATAGACGACTAATTAATTAATTGAAATGTATTTAAGGTGTGTGTTACAGAACATTTTTTGTCTGAGGAAGTCTGGGTATTATACCAGATGAAAAGCACTTCACAATAAATTTTGGAGTTTTTAGTGTATTCCGGCAGTTGGATTGTTTGGTTTTTTGTTTTTATCCTTAGTTTGTGGTTCGTGTTTTAATGGCTACTGGAATTACACTGAATAGCTCATTTGATTTAATGCCAATTCTGTTGCAAAGCACTTTAGAAGAGATGCCAGAACCAGATAACCTTACGACGATATTGGATGGGTTGAGTCAAAGGTTGGATGCTTTGACCACATGCATGGACTGCCTAATTCAACAAAAATCAACCCAAGGAATATCAGCAGCTATACCTGAACCAGCTATACCCAAACCAGCGACAACTGCAGGTGAACGATGAACTTTTATTAATAATAGTACAAATTTGGTTTCTACTAATGTGACTTCGCAATTGTCAGCAAATGCAGGGAGTGCAGTTGGGGTACAGCTTCCCGATGTAGAGGTTTGGTTAATTAAGCAACCTTTATGTTTGAGTAACAACAGAGAATTTCGGGAAGAACCGGCAGGAGGGAACATAACTACAACTATAACTACGAAGCTCAACTAGATGTCAAATCCTTGAAATTAAAGAAGTTACAACTCAAAATAAATTATTTCATTGAATGTAAAAAGGAAGGGGTGGTACCGAAAGGGCTTCTGTCTTGGCAATAGCCGTCAGGGTTAGAAACAGGTTCCCTGTTTCACCAGGAATTGATCGTGTTATTTAACAAACACGACAGGGCGGCCGCGGTGGTGCAGCGGTTAGCATTGCCACCTCACAGCAAGAGGTTCTCCAGTTTGATCCTCGGCTGGGGTTTCTTCTGTGCAGAGTCTGCATGTTCTCCCTGTGGTTGCGTGGGTTTCCTCATGGTGCTCTGGTTTCCTCCCACATCCCAAAGACATGCTGTAGGTGGATTGGACAATCTAAATTGGCCCTAGGTGTGAGTGTGTGCATGTGTGTGCCTTCTGTGGAAGGTTGGGCGCCAGGATGGCAACTCGACACTGTAAAACTCCACTGCCAGTCATGAGCGGACAGGTGATCTGCTGTGACAACCCCTAGCCGGGAAAAGCTGAAAGAAGAAGAAGAAGATTTAACAAACACGATACAGAGTTAATGGACCTAATGAGCAAACACTGCCAGGCTACTATTGATACTCTAATGGTGGGGATTTCTGGGCTGGACTGTGATATAAAAGCTGACAATGACTTTATGAGATATCACTATGACTATAGGAGGATCTTTACTACTATAGGGCATCAAATGACAAAAAACATAGAAAATAAGGTGAAGAAGTTAAACCGAGACATTCTGGATTATAAAAATGGAGTGGCTTACCCAACTCCGCCCCATTTGCAGAAGCGTGATTCTATTGGGCAGACAGGTACACACCCCCAAACTACAAATGGTAGTAATGTGAGAACAGGGGAACAACGGAAAACATTTAGAGTACAAACAAAAAACAGTAACTTTGACCAAAATGGAGTTAATGAACAAGATGTAGGTAGAAACAATATGACAAGAAACAATAACGGTCAAAATTCTGAACATTTCAACCAACAATTAGGAAACAACCAGGATTTTTTTCTGAACAGGGGACAGAATTACCAACGAGGTTACAACACCAGGAGGAAAAACAGCAACAAGAAGGGGTTCCACAGCACAAAGAGGTAGTCGAGAGAAATATGAGTGCACAGTAATGCAGAAGGTGACTTTAATATTTATAACTTCACTAGTTTTGTAATCCCTGCATGTTTATGTAACTTTTTCACAAAGGGGCTAACATTTGTGCCCTCAACGAGATTTGACCGACCTCGAACATTGATAGACTTGAAACTATATATACGAAGGTTAAATTTAGCATTACTATTTGGGAATAACAGTTTAGAAAGTAGCGTGCTAAATGTTCCGAGTACATTTAACCCACCAGTACATCCATTGTTACTACTGTTTGAGCACATGTGTAAAACTGAATTTAGGAGTTTAGCTAAACAGTTGAATAAAACAGACGTTACTAACATGTCTAAATTGGAGGAAGAGGCTTTATGTTTATTAAAATCATTACCTGTACATTTTTTTGAAACCAGACAAAAGGGGGGTAGTATTGATGGATACTAAAGAATACAATGACAGGATGTTGAAATTGTTGGATACTGACACATATGTAAAGTCTAGTGTAAGTGAGTTGAATGGGGCATATAGATAAAAGTATTAATGATCTACCAATGAGAGCATTAATGAATGCAAGGGAGCCATTTACATATGCAAGTGCTAAATATGTAGATAGCATTTTGAAAAAATATGTAAAACTGGAACACCAGATATGCAGGGACTCATGGGCTTTTTTAGCATCAATCAACAAACTTGCATATTGAGAAAACAGTATCTTGTTGACTGTGGATGTCAAAGATCTCTACTTTTCAATCCCAAACAGGTTAGGAATTGACTGGGTCACAGAAATAATGATCCAACATAGAGCAGTAGGTACGGAGATCAGATTGATCCAAGAACTACTGGACATCATTTTGTCAAACAACTACGTGATGTTCAACAATGAAATATATTTACAGAAGGTTGGGTTGCAATGGGCTCACCATGTGGGGCAAGTGTTGCCAACTTGGTGATGGCCCATTGGGAATGTAGTTTTAATTTTAACAACAACGAGTTTAAGAATAGAATAATTTTCTATACTCGTTTTTTGGACGATGTTTTCGTACTTTTAAAGAGAAACAGTGAGACAATGGTCGAGTTTATGGATTACTTGAATAACAGTACAGACTTTTTGACATTCAAGCACACTTCACAAGAGGATAGGATTAGGTATTTAGACATAGACCTCGAGAAGAATAAAAGTAAGAAATGCTATGTAACTAAGATCCACCGTAAGAGTACATACTCAAACACGATGTTACATTATTCCAGTTTACATCCTCCACAACAAAAGCGGTCAGTAATCAAGGGTCAATTAGTTAGAGCAGCCCATATGGTTACTGAAGATGGGGCATTTTTGGAGGAATGCGAACTGTTGAAAAAAAAATTTATTAATAGAGGATATCCTTTGAAATTAATCAGTGAATGGGAATTTACATGCCCATTCTAAGGAAGGCACATGAGAGTATTACAATTCATGATGAATAGAAAGAAGTTGGGAATGTGACAATGGGAACTAGAAATAATGATATTAGAATTGAGAAACAAAAGAGAGATCATGCTAGAAATTTTATCACTCCATTCAGTATAGATGCAGAGGAATTAAAGAACATCTTAAGGAGAAATTGGAGTATACTACTGACTGAAAAAGAATGAAAAGATAAGTTGGGGGGACCCCATTAATAATCTATAGAAAGGGTAAAAATATGAAGAGGTTTTTGAAATCTAACAGTGTAACCACAGTGAGAACACCTGGGACTTTCAAATGTGAAACTTGCAATTATTGCAAGTATATAGCAACAGGAATGACTGTCACTGTGAATAGGATAACTTTTAAAATATTAGGGAGATACAACTGTAACTCAAAATCAGTGGTATATTTGGCTCAGTGTCAGGGGTGCATGGCATTTTACGTAGGGAAGACCGTCAGAAGATTAAAAGAGAGAATATACGAACATATATACCGTATTAGGAGGAATAAAACTGAAAATGCATTGGCTAAACACTGCCAAGAGTTTCCGACTCATTCCTTTCTGTTTCAGGTGTTAGACCAAACAGTAGTAGACTGGAAGGGGGGCCCTTTTTCCTTATTGTTGGAGAAACAGGAGCTTCTCTGACAGTTGAGACTGGATTCCAGCCGACAACCAGGGCTTAATGAAAACATATCCCTGACATGTATTTTGAGACTGAGAAGCCTATGTAGGTAATATAAGTATATGAAGCCTGACAGTATGTAAAATAGTGAGAAAGGTTTGTATTCGAGTTGTAAAAAGGAGGTTGAAATATAGTATACTAGTAAGTAGGAGCAACAGATGTATAAAACTTTGGAAGTAACAATTTTTAGCAAGAGAGATTGTAGTTGATTCAAAATTGCAACAATTTTATTACAATCTTATCACATTTTAGGTTGAGTTGGTACAGTATATGAGTAGATCTGGTGTGATTTGGGTTGATTTTGCATTTAACACAAGGTTTAATGTTTTTATATTAGAGTGTTTTTATATGATATTTTTATAAGATTTTTCAGTACACTAGTTGGTTTATAATGGAGGATTTATGCAAATGTATTTGGGTTAATGTTTCTTATTTTTTAATTATTTTTTAATTATGGTCCAAGTTTTTCTATCGATTGATAGATGACTAATTAATTAATTGCAATGTATTTAAGGTGTGTGTTACAGAAAGTTTTCTGTCTGAGGAAGTCTGACAAAAAGCGCTTCACAATAAATTTTGAGTTTTTAGTGTATTCCGGCAGTCTATTTTTGGATTGTTTGGTTTTCATAATGACTAGGGGTAATTTGACCATGGAACTACTCTTTTTGACAAGTACCATGGGATCTTTTACATCGACCTAAGCTACCACCAACTCAAGCAGATGGGACCTCGGTTTAACATCTAATCCAAAGGATGGGAACAAAAATCAGGAAATACCAAGTTCCAGTGAAATTTGAACTCAGATCAATGGATTCAGACTCCAGAGTGATAACCGCTGCAACATGGAACCACACTAAGCAATAGTTAGGCTGTCTGAACCATAGTAACCCTCTGAAAAAGTTTTGGAGTGCCTGAAATGCCACTCATTTTCACAATACTAAATGTGCAAGTTAATCTCTGATTTGAACCACTTACTTTTTTTCTATCTGCACAGTGTACTATCTTCAGCAAGACATGTCTGCTCCTACAGTAACCCAAGGTACAAGGAGGGTAAAAGATTATTACACAAAAAGACTGGATAGGAAGGTTAAGCATGAGATGTGTGAGCTTTTAGTTCATAAAAATCCGACCAATTGCTCAAAAGGTATGTATGTTGAGACTACTGAACCCTGACTATCCACTGCTGAATGTAATGTAGAATCTGACATATGGCAGCATTGTATATGGTCACAACCCTAAAACCTTGAGCTCCTGGGCATAGAATGGATGTGAGCTGCAACAGATTAATAGCTGTATTATCTGTAAGATGTTCTGCAGCCTAATGGTAGGAAGGATAAAGAAGATTCTGTCAACAATCTACAAAGTTAAACTGCTGAACAGGTGCAAGTTTCTACATTTGTTATACATGGACCCCCCCCCCCCAACAAAGAGTGGTACATCTATAACGAGTTACACTGCTGACAGGTCACTTGACAGATCATCTAAAAGTCTGTTATTCAGAAAGGAGACAAGACTTTGGCTTCCTGCAGTCTCAGGTGTGCTGCTAAAACAGACATGTACCTCCCAAACACGCTTGAGGGCTGTGGTTATTTTTGATGGTAGGGTTTGAATACTAAAATTAATACTAAAATGATAAGACTCCAGGATGGAAGC
Source organism: Protopterus annectens (assembly GCF_019279795.1). NCBI lineage: Eukaryota > Metazoa > Chordata > Ceratodontiformes > Protopteridae > Protopterus > Protopterus annectens. The sequence goes on from NC_056737.1 coordinate 255,437,257, forward strand.
CAAAATAATCTTTTGAAATAAACTGCTCTGATGATGTATAGCGATAAAGACCAGACTACAACCCAGTCAAGCGGGGTTCAGTTAGTGGCTCAGGCAACTGACATACTGTCAAAGAGGAATGGATGTTTCTATCCTTGGGAGGGTAGGCAGTCCTGAGGGCACCTCCAGCAGTGCTCTATGGTGGAGGCTGGGGACAACGCTAGTGTTGGTAAGGACTAAATGGAAAAGAGGGTGGGGACATGGCTGAGCTGCTGTAGAGGCAGGATTAAATGCCACATGTTCCAACTGCATACCCACCCCTTATCATCACTATGGGATCCACAAGGAGGGTGAAAGGGCAAAAGTAAAAAAAAAAAAAAAACTGTCTTTACTGTATGTAGCATAATACAACTCCTTAGAACATCCTTTGGCTTTATGCTGACTCCTGCTTCAGATTCAGACATTGTACTGGGTGATTGGAGTCCCAGTAGACACATCAAAGGACATGGATTACTGGGACAGCTATTGGAGAGAAAACAGACCCTCCCAAAAATAATCTCTTGGACTGTTTATTTTGATATGCAAGCAGGCATTGCTGAGATTAAAGAACACAATCCAGTCTCCTTTTGATAAGCAAGAGAGGATATACAGAAGGGTGACCATGTGTAACCACTTTGTGCGTTGTCCATTGAAATCTACAGCAGGCCTAAGATCCCTGTTTTCTTTGGTACCAAATAAAATCTGGAGTGGCATCCTGGATAGCCCCTTTTTTTCAAGGACCTTCTGCACCTCATTCCCATTTTAATGTTATTTACAAGGCAGGACACCTATGAAGGATCTTTTTTTTTCTCTTCTTGGGGTGGAGTGTAATTATATATCTCTTGTCTAAAATTGTCTTTGTCCTCTTTGGTGACCACACATTCTTCTGACAGAGGAAGAATCTTCCCATAAGCACTTTACGTGAGAGAAAAGCTAAGAAGTCAGGAATGCTGTGATACCTGCAAAGGGTGGCTGCACTTAAAGTATTGGAATTGTCTACCTTGAAGGTATTTGAAGAATCTCCTTTTATCTCAGCTGAGCCTTGCATATATTGTGGCTATGGCTTCCACCAGCACCATGGCCACCACTGACCCCTCTGCATCCAAGAAAAGGTGCATGTGGGTGGAACGGAACTCCCCACAGTCACGAGTTTGTCTTTCTCCCCAAAATCTTTACAAACACATAAAAAGATCACATTAATGTCTTCAGTGAATGAAATCCATCAGCCACACAGTTGTGCTGAAAGTACATCTCATTTGTCATAGATCAGCATCCGTAACAGCTAAGGCTGAAGAAAAGAACATACACGTTAAGTTGCCTGTCTCGCCTTCATTCTTGCTGGTTGGGTTCGGAGACGATCCTCGGCTCCGACTCGGCCATCTTCAAAAGCTCGAGAGCTGCATACTGGCTCGAGGCCACCCCATATCCCATGATGCCTGGCGCTAAATACCCAGATCTCATTTGGCGCTTCTGCTGCAAGGTTGTCTTACTGGCTCAGGTCGTATATTTTCATTATTTTACACATTTTTGATAAAAATTATTAGGCTTGCTAGTGTAGATTTTTCATAGTAGTTAACCTTTCTATAGATATATACTTGTCGTATCTTTAATTCTTTCTTGATCCTTCCCCTATCCCTTCAGAAAACTCATTTTAGTTAGAGAGTTTTCCTGTCCCCCTTCACTTTCTTAGGTAGCTGTTTAAATTAGAGGCTAACCCTTTTCCCTTTCTCTATTAAAAAAAAAAAAAAAACTTTTAGCTTTTACCTAGTTAGTTTTATTTAGCTATATAAATAAAATATTGTCAGTTTTTCTATTCTATGCTTTGGGTGCTTAACTTAGTGTGTGTGGTAGTAGTTACATACTAGTTTTTTGTGTGTTGTCCTTGGTATTCTATTTCTTTTTCAGGGATGTCCAAGGATACCAAGGTGTCCGGATTCAAGAAGTGTGACTCATGCTGTCAGAGGATGTCTCTGACAGATGGTCACACTTCTTGTGTCTATTGTCTGGGCACCGTGCACCTGCAGGACTCTTGTTCAGTTTGCCATGCCTTCAGCCCAAGAGTCCTGCAGGAGCGTAAAAGTAAGTTAATCCTAAGAGGATTACTTAAGCAGGATTCACCAGCTAAGACTCAGCCTGTGAAGGCTTCTAAGCCACCTAAATCTTCGGCTCCCAGTTCGGAGCCGTCAATGGGTGAAGCTGTTCCTTCAGCCTCGGTTCCAGCCGGAACCGATCTACCGGTCTCCCAGTCGGTTCCGACTCTCCCTTCTGAGCCATCTGGGAGTCGAAAGAGGTCTAGGTCTCCCTCTCTGGAGTCGATACGCTCGGCTCCGAGGTCTCCTCTGCTCCAATCGGAGCACAGTAATCAGTCCCACTCTTCTCGGTCCTCAAGGCTATCTGATCATGATGTGGAGAGAGTGTTCAGTAGGCTGTTAAAATCGCAGGCCCTAGCAAAAATGTTGTCCAGCTCCCCTCATCAGGTGTCGGCTCCATCCATATCTGCAGTTATTCCTCCTCTGACTCCTTCCTTGAGCTCGGAGCCGGAGTTCGTTGGACTTCAAGTCGTGGAACCATTGGCACCAATACCTTCTGCTTCGGTTCCATCGTCGGCTCTGATCACCTCTTTGATACCGTCCTTGGAAGGGTCTGGGTGCCGAGACTCCCTCGTCAGCTCCGAGTGGCATCGGACCCTTGTCCGAGCCCGTTCTCCCTCTCAGAGCTTCGGCGCAGGTGAGCTCAGCTCCTACATCGGCTTCGGAGCCATCCCCCTCGGTGCGGAGAGGGATTCCAGACTCTTTGGAGCCGGAGCCTCCTCGGCATTTGAGCAGGGATGCCTTTGAGGTCATGAGGAGTGTGCTGGCCCCTTTGTCAGCCCCACGATCATCCCCACCGGCTCTTCCCACTATGGTGCCTGCGTCTGTCTCTGCCCCTCCTCCAGACCCCAAGCGTGGGGAACCAATGCTCCTGGGCACCCCCTTAGGTGTATCTTCCTCCTCTGAGGCCTTCCCTGATCATTCAGAGGAGCCACCTTGTAATAGGAAATGCAAGAGGAAGCATGTTGACTCCCCTGAGTCTGTCATATCAGATACTGACTTGGAGGATTCAGAAGGGTCCCAGAGATCCCCCTCTGAAGATGTCTCCTTCTCAGACATCCTTGAGATGCTTAGGCAGAGGGGGAACTGGACTACCCTAAGCCCCTCTGAGGATGAGTCGGTATTCCTGGATGCGTTTGGGTCCCGACCTTCCACCTCCTGGGTGTCTCCGCCTTTCGACCCACTGATGTCTGTGGTGGCTCGGAAGGAGTGGTCAGCTCCAGACACAGTGGAACCAACCCCCAGAAGACCCGCTAAATTCATATCGGCACCACAGTATAAGCAGTTTTTAACCAAAGGTGTCCCTGTTGATGCTATGGTGGTAGCGGTGGCCACAGAGAAGGAGTTGGCTGAAACTTCTTCATCTGTCCATCCTCCTAACAAAGAGTCCAGGACGATGGACAGATATGGGAAGCAGATGTTCTCTTCAGCGACCTTTTCTATGAGGTCCCTGAATTATTTGTGCCACTTTACCCATCTTCAAAGGGATCTCCTTAAAGAGCTTGGAGATACCCTTCAAGATCCATCAGCTGAGGGGACCCGGGCTAAGGCGGCCTCCCAGCTGGCGACTCTTAATTCAGTGGTGAACTCCTCCATGAGGCTCATTTCTTATGCAGCCGATGGTGCAAGCAGAGCCACAGGCACAGGTGTTGCTCTAAGGAGACACGCCTGGATGCGGCTATGTAACTTTGCGGAACCTTTCAGAGCGTCTTTCACCAACACCCCTTTTGATGGTTCCTCTCTTTTTGGATCACAGGTGAAGGACACCCTTACCAGGTGTGAGCAAGAAGGCAAGACTCTCTCTGCCATGGGAGTCCATTTTTCCACTCCTTCCAGACCATATCCCAAGGGTCAGAAGAGTGGAAATATGTGGTTCTGGAAATCTCAGGGAGCCTTGCTGGACACACGTGGTGAGTTCCCACCCAGAGGCAGAGGAGGGAACAATAATAGACGCCGCCCTCATGGCAGAGGGGGTCCGCAAAACCAGGGCAGCAGAGAATCCTTCTCTGAGAAGCCCTCCCACCATCCCTGAAGGGTTGCCCGACTGCCCACCTCTGGAGGCAGTTGGGGGAAGATTATCATTGTACCCAAGAGCCTGGCAAGACATAACACAAGACAAATGGGTACAGTCAGTTATATCTGGAGGCTACAGAATACCCTTTGTTCGCACTCCCGTAGTGTTAAACAAGTCCCTTCCAGATGTTCCACCCAATCTAAGGGATCAAGCAGTACAAGAAATTTCAGAACTGCTAAAAAAAAGGGCCATCCAACAAGTCCCAGCAGACCAGCAAGGATCCGGAATTTACTCAAGGTTCTTTTTGGTACCAAAAACGACAGGGGACTGGAGACCCATTCTGGATCTCAGCAGACTGAACAGGTCTATACAAAGAACCAAGTTTTGGATGGTCACACTACAGTCCATTATGCCCTTTCTGGGTTAGGACAATTGGATGTGCTCTATAGATCTTCAGGATGCGTACTGCCATGTCAAAATGGACAGATGCTCCAGAAGATTCCTTTGCTTCCGGCTGGGAGCCAGCCATTACCAGTTCAGAGCTCTGCACTTTGGTCTCACCACAGCCCCCAAGGTGTTCACCAAATATGTGGCAGTAGTTACCGCTCACCTGAGACGGCAAGGATTCCAGGTGTTTCCATATCTAGACGACTGGCTCCTTACTGCTACCACCATGCATCATCTTCTGCAAGCCAGAGACTATACTATTGAGATGCTCCAGTCTAGGTATCTCAATAAATTTCAAAAAGTCTGCATTGTCACCTTGTCAGTCTATCACCTTTATAGGCGCAAATTTAAATACAAAAGACATGTCAGCGAGCCTTCCACCAGACAGGGTATTAGTGATTCGTCAACATGTACAGGTCTTATTAGCATGCAAAAGAATTCAAGCCAGATTCGTCCTCCAAACTCTGGCTCTCATGGCAGCAGCGATCATACTTGTTCCTCTAGCTTGTTTTCACATGAGGATCCTCCAGTGGCTGTTTTTCACCCAATGGTCCTTCCAGCAGCTTCCCATGTCTCATATGATTATGATCACAGAAGCATGCAAAAAGCACCTTGCATGGTGGATGGTCTCCACATCAGTACCCCTAGGCAGACCATTTGTACCCCCCCAGTTGCTACGGTTACCACGGACGCTTCCCTGATCGGGTAGGGGGGCATTATCAGGGCAGGACAGTCCAAGGCACCTGGCAACCTCACGAGTACCACCTGCATATAAACGTCTTGGAGATGAGGGCTGTGCTTCTAGCATTGCAAGCTCTTCAGAACTCTCTTCCTACCGGGACCATTGCAATTCAAATGGACAATATGTCAGTAGTGTGGTACATCAACAAGCAGGGCGGAACCAAGTCTTACCCCTTATGTCGTGAAGCACTCAGACTCTAGTAATGGGCGATCTCTTCCCAACGGTTTCTGATCGCAACGCACATCCCTGGGAAGTCCAACGTCATAGCAGACAGGCTGAGCAGAGCAATTCTCATGCCTCATGAGTGGTCTCTGAATCAAGTAGTTGCAGACTAAATATTCCACAAATAGGGCCAGCCTTGCTGCGACCTTTTTGCCACCCCCTTCAACAGCAAGTGCAACAATTTCTTCTCTCTCCTTCCACTTCCCGGACATTCCCTCAGAGATGCTCTAGTCCACGATTGGCCTCAGGGACTTCTTTATGCATTCCCTCCATTTACCCTTATTCCAAAGCTGATACAGAAAGCTACCATATTGGGCTGAAAAATGATCCTCATTGCTCCTTACTGGCCTCGACAAATATGGTTCCCGTTCCTGCATCATCATCTTCTCAAGCAGCCTTGGACTCTGGAGCCAGTTCCAGACCTTCTGATCCATCAGTCGGGCAGGCTGCATTAATCCCTACAATCTCTCCAGCTCACTGCTTGGTTGCACCACTTCCACCTTAGCCAGGCTTCCAGATATCTCCCCGTCTGTGCGGGAAATTATTTTATCATCGCACAAGTCTACCACTAGAAAAACTTATGCTAGTAAGTGGAAACATTTTTCTTCTTGGGCAGAGAATAAGAGTATAGACCCCTTTTCAGCCCCTATACACCACATATTGGAATTTCTTGCGGAACTCTTTCATTCTGGGTCCGCTTCCGCTACAATTAGAGTTCAATTAGCTGCAATTTCAAATTTTCACATTGGCCTGTCGGGAAATAACATCATGTCGCATAAGCTATGTAGAGCCTTTCTCAAAAGTACCACTCTGCTCAGGCCTCCAGTGAGAGATCCTCCACCTCCGTGGGATCTAAATTTGATTTTAGCTTCTCTAATATTGCCTCCCTTCGAACCTGCAGCATCTTGTTCCCTGAAGTTTTTATCTTGGAAAACTCTCTTTCTGGTAGCCATTACTTCAGCCAGAAGAGTTTCAGAACTACAGGCTCTTTGTACCCGTCCTCCGTACCTAGTGTTCCACAATGATAGGGTTGCTCTCAGAACTAATCCTTCCTTCCTTCCTAAGGTCTCTTCAGAAAATAATTTGAATCAGTCCATAGACCTTCCTGTGTTTTTTCCCAACCACTTCAACAGGGCGGAATATAAGTTGCATCAGTTAGATGTTCACAGGCAACTACGTTTTTATTTGCATAAAACTAAAGATATCAGGAAATTAGACCAACTTTTTCTTTCTTATGCTGAGGGTAAACAAGGTCTTCTGGTCTCAAAAGTAACCTTGTCCAGGTGGTTGACTTCTATCATCACATTTTATCTATCAACTGAGGAATAAAGAATTACCTGTTAAACCAAAAGGTCACTCCACCAGAGCTTTAGCCACTTCTGTGGCCTTTCAGGCGAGGTTGCCCATGGAATCCATTTGTGCTGCGGCTATGTGGGCCAACCCACATACTTTCATTTCGCATTATAAGTTGGATGTGGTTTCCAGAAACAGAGCAGATTTTGGTTCCACTGTTCTGAAGAGTTTGTTCCGATGAGCCACCCAGGATTTCAGGTGCTAGGGACGCTGTCCCAACCAGCAAGAATAAAGGCGAGATAGACAACTTAACATAAAGAAGTTATGTACCTACCATAACGTTCCATGTTAGTTGTCTTCTTCTCACCTTCTTTCTTGTGTCCCACCCTCCATCCTCCTATCCTTGTAGACCGAGAAGAGTTCCTTATGTTTTTTTCACTGGCTGAGTCTTCTCTGGCTATTCCTTTCTGTCTAGTAGCCTCTCTGGAGGTTTTGTATATTCCAGGATAGGATCCTTTCATTATTATGTCTGCAGTTAGGCTTACCAAATGAGATCTGGGTATCTAGCGCCAGGCATCATGGGATATGGGGTGGCCTCGAGCCAGTATGCAGCTCTCGAGCTTTTGAAGATAGCTGAGTCGGAGCCGAGGATTGACTCCGAACCCATCCAGCAAGAAAGAAGGCGAGAAGAAGACAACTAACATGGAATGTTATGGTAGGTACATAACTTCTTTTTTCTTAACTTGTCCAAACCCATGACAGCTTACTGGAGGGACCATTCTGGTCTGTGCTCTGGAGGTACACCTCAAAGCTGCTCTTGATATGGTGAACAAAAAATATGAGTACCTAGCATGATGGAAAGTGAGATAGGCTCCACTATGTATAACTAGTAAGACACTTCCCCCCCAAATTACTGATGTAGTCCACTTTGGCAAACTTTTTCAAGATTCTTGATTCCCTCCCATCTGTCTTTGCTTCTAATCCAAGCAAACATTCCGTCAAGCAAAGGAATTATAATGTACTGAAACGGGAGCCCCAAAAACAGGCAGGAATAAGGTAGGAGTGTTACCTACATATGATGGGCATCTAACAACTCTAGCATTATGGCCAAATAGCAATAACTTTTATTTCTGGTAAGACAGAAGCTCCATCAAATGCAATATATGTGTCTATAAGCTAACCCAAATGTGTGGCATCATTATGTGAACATGCCCTTCCCCATAGCAGCCCTGAAACAGTGGTGTATATTGAAAATGAAGTTTAATTTATACTATTTGGAAAACGTATTACAAACACCAGATTCAAAGAAAACGTTATTGTCATTTAGGAAACACGAGTGCAACCTAAACGAAATTTCAGGTATCAGCTCATCATCAGAGTACAGAGGCAATTTAAGTATAGAAAGAATAAGACATGATGTATACACAACTATTCAAATGACTAATACACATACAAATATTCCTTATAACCTATTTTTAGTCAGGTAAAACTACTCATACATATAAACCTAAACATATGAACAAATAGTACTGCACACAGAAAAAGAGAAGAAAAGGCAATTCATTAATATTGCACATGAAGAATTATTGCAATTGCACTTTTAAGAGAAAGATACTGGCACTTCTGTAAGAATATATTAACTATAGTGAATTAAATAATGTATCACCTTCAGTGAAATATTACTAGTGAGATCACGTTTGGAGGTAGGAAACGTCCAAGTTGATGTCAGAGTTTTATGAGAGTTATTACTCTTGGATAAAAGCTGTTCAAGAGCCTGGAGGTCCTACAGTAGTTGCTGCAATACCTCTTGCCAGATGAAAGTTTAGCAAACCAGTCAAATGCTGGATGTGATGTGTCACTAAGTATTTTGTATGCCCTCTTTGTGTCTTGTTGTAAAAAATTCTTGCATGGTTGAAACATTTGTGCCCGTTATCTTCACCACAATCCTCACCTCTCTTTGAAGCTTCTTCCTGTCTGCCATAGTACTGTTTCTGTACCACATAGTAAAGTTGCAGGTGAGAATACTTTCAATAGCTCCTTTATAGAAAGTGGATAGAGCATTCAGAGGAAGCTTTGCTCTTTTGAGCCTTTTCAGGAAGTGCAGGCATTGGTGAGCTTTTTTAATTATCTGGCCTGTGTTCACGGACCAAGAGAGGTCTTCTGAGATGTGCATCCCCAGGAACTTTATAGACTGAACTCTCTACCACCTCATCATTGATCTCAAGTGGCAAGTGAATGGCTGACCTTTTTCTGAAGTCAATGATAATTTCTTTACTTTTGTTGACATTCAGATCCAAGTTGTCATTTTCACACCATTTGATCAGAGATCTGACTTCATTCCTGTATTCCCTCTCATCTTCATCCCTTATGAGACCCACTACAGTAGAATCATCTGCGAATTTGATGATATGGTTATTCGGAAAATTTGCAGAGCAGATGTGGGTATGGGTGAATAGCAAAGGACTAAGTACACACCCTTGAGCCACCCCAGTATTGAGTGTAATGATACCTGATGTGTTGTTACCAGCACATGTCTTCTGTGGTCTTCTAATCAAGAAGCCAAGGATCCAGTTGCAGAGGCTCTTGTTGATCCCAAGGTTAATTTACTGATGAGTTGCATCTGAACCATTGTGTTGAATGCCGAGCTAAAGTCAAGGAACAACAGCCTGACATAGTTGTTCCTCTCTTCAAGATGTTTCAGAGAGGTGCAGGGCCAGTGAAATGGCATCTGCAGTGGATCTGTTTGGCCAATAGGCAAACTGTAGAGGGTCGAAGGTCCATGACATAACTTCTGACCAATGTTTTTTTACTATCCTTTCGAAGCATTTCATGACATTTGAGGTTAGTGCCACCAGTCTGTAGTCATTTAAGCAAGTTGGATTGGCTATTTTGGGCAGTGGGATTATATTAGTTACCTTGATGCAAGCTGGCACTCTTTCAACAGCCAGGGAGGTATTGAAAATATCTGTAAGAATTAAGTACAGTTGGTTTGCGCATTCTCTTAATACTTTGCCTAGAATGTTATTAGGGCCTGCAGCCTTCCTGGGGTTCATTTTCTTAAGTTGGCTTCTCACTTCTCTAGGGTTAAGTTTGAGCACTGCCTCATTCTGATCAGTGGGTAGCTTTGTAGCCTCCAAGTTGTTCTTCTCCTCAAATCTGCCATAGAATGAGTTCAGTCTGTCCAGAAATTCTGTGCTGTCATCACATAGAACTGAGTTAGTCTTGTAGTAAGTTAGCTGCTGAATGCCTTGCCAGAGACTCCTGGTGATCCTCATGTCCGCAAAGCTGCTTTGTACCTTTCTTCCATACTTCCTCTTGGCTTCTTTGATGCCCCTTTTTAGGTTAGCCTCTCCTTCACTTAGACCCACCTTACTCCTTGGCCTTGAATGCCTCATTCCTTGCCCTCAGAAGCTCATACACTCTGCTGATTAGCCAAGGTTTTTGATTGGCTCTGAATGTAATCTTCTTGGTTGTAGATACGTCATCCATGCATTTTGAAATATATGCCATTTTAGTGTCTGTGTATTCGTTTATATTCACATGCTGATTTAAAGTGCCTGCTTCTCTGAAGACATTACAGCAGGTATTATCAAAACAGTCCCTAAGCCTTTCCATTGTCCCTTCATTCCATACCCTGATCAGTTTTTCAGTGGGTTTTTCTCTGAACAGCAGAGGTTTGTAAGCAGGTATTAATCGTATTGAAATATGATCAGAGCTACCCAAGTTTGGCTGCTGCACTGCTTTGTATGCTCCCTTTATGTTGGTGTAAACCTTGTCAAGGGTATTTGCTCCCCTTGTGGGAAAATCCACAAATTGATGGTAGTGGCATAACACCTCTCTGAGGTCCACTTTATTGAAGTCCCCAGCTATCACATATGCACAGTCAGGATTTTTACTTTGCAGCACACATATGGAATTGTACAGTATGCTAAGTGCCTTAGAGGTATTAGAACTAGGTGGTATATACACAGCTGTTAAATAGACTCCATTAAACTCTCTGGGTATATAGAAAGGTCTGCATTTTACTGTCAAGAATTCTATATTTTCAGAGCATTGTGCTCTTATAATTTCACAGTTCATACACCGATTTTCATTTACATAGATGCACAACCCACCTCTCTTAGCTTTTCCACATAGAGTTTGATTTCTTTCAGCTCTAAACAAAGTGAAACCCTCTAAGTTCACAGTTTTTATATATTTATATTAATGTTTTTAATACTGTTTTCACAGTACTTATTTATTATTTATTACTTATTTATTAACTCAACAATATAGTTTTATGCAGTTTTTATAATACAGTTTTATTTGAATAGGTTTCATATTTTTGATAAGCTCCAATACTTGCTGCTGCAATAGATGTTAGGGTGGTTGCAATAGTTAGTTTTTCACCCCTAGTAATTTTAGCATTGTTACATACTGCTATATATTGTTTTTATAAACTGTTTCACAAACTGCTTTTTATAATTGTCTTTATAAACCACAAACTGCATATATATATATATATATATATACACACATGATTATTTCTTATGAATTATGAAATGGAATGTTGCTTTGTTGTCTAGCAAACGGAAATTTTCTTTCTTGTTTCCTTACATGCACTATGCACTTTAATAGCTAATATTAATATATCTTATTGAATGGCCAATGAAATGAATTTCTGGATGATATAAAATGGGCAAAGCCTTTTGGGTGTTGATGCTAATGAAGTCTCCTGAGGGGAGATGAAAGCACTTAATACATTCATTTTTATTATTTTATTTATGTTTTGTCAATAAAATTTAATTCTTTGGGAACTACAATCTGTGCTTACTTGTGGAGGTGCTTTGTGATCGTTTTGTTCTTTTGGAAAGAGGAACATTTGGAGGGACAGCCTTTATTGGAGCCAACAGCTTGTTTTGTGTTTGTTGCAACTTGCATTTCGTGATTACTGGTTATCGGTTACTGTGTGGCTGTCGAGGAGTCCCCCAGAGGTATGGATAACAGTTCACTATTGAGTGAACTCGTCAGAGTGATCCAAACCCATTCGCAGGCTAATACACAGTTTTCTGATTCTGGATCCGCAATTCTGTGTGTGCAAAGTAGTCCTAAGCAGACGTTAGAGGTCGTGATGTTGTCAGATGCTGATGAGGAGAGGCCCTTTACGTCTAGAGGGAAAGATGGAGCACAGCCAAGTTCTCAAACTGCTAATGGCCTTAATTATTGCTCGCAAAGGGGCTACAACCAGCAGAGAGAAGGGGAAAAGGGGTCCGGACAACATTTTAAATGACTATGCCAAATTGGATTTCTATCAATGGCTTGACAAATTGTTTATTTAGGCAGGAACGGATGATTCCAGGAACCGAAAGACTACAACTACAATTAGTGAGAAATGTAAGACTTTAAAAGCTCCGTTATCTAAATATAAAACTTTAGCACTGGACAATTGGTACGTTAAACATTGTATTGAACAAAAATTGTACGTAAAGGGTTGAGGCTTAACAAATTTCCCAATAATACTATAAAGGATTCTGAATTTTTTAAAACTGTGGTGGGTATTTTAAATGACTGTGGTATTTTAATTTTGAAAGCTATGGTACGCAACAATGATGTTTTAATGGCACAATGCAAGACAACTATTGATATGCTCAGCAAGGAAATAAGTGCTGATTTGTTGTTTAATGTTGTGGAATATAAGAATGGTTATCTAAGGGTGTTACAAGATATGGATAAGCTGATGGTTAAGAACTATAAAAGGAAGGTCTCCAAATTAGAAAGAGATCTACAGGAATATGAGTAGGGCAGAGCTTACTACTGTGACATTAGCAGTTATGCTAGAGGGAATAGGAAGTTTTATTCTAGGTACAGTGAGAAAACTAATTATTCACCTTGGGATGAGAAAGGCATAGATATGTATCAGGATAATTACATGAGGGGGTGGGGGAACACTATACACACCAACAACAACGTTACTTATCAAGGTTATGAGGAAACCAACAATAGAATGGGAAGCCCTTTAGAGGTGTAAGGGCCCAGGATTTCAGAGAGAATATGAAATTTATCACATCAACCATCCTATGCAGAGGTGACGGGGAACTACCACCCACACCAATATGGGAAAATACGGCACAGAATGTGAGGGTGATATCCCTCCCCATGTACTATTACCCAAATGGCTTATGGAAGTTTATATGGGGATGAATTTGATTTGACCCTGAATATAAATACTGAGAACAATACAGAAAGTCCCAATGGTGGGAAGGTTATTATTCATACACAAAGGAATTTTAATATATATAACTATACAGATCTAGTGATTGACGAGAGTTATTTTTTCACTTTTTTTAAAAGGTTTTACATTTGTACCAGTGAAGAAACCAAGATTAGAGGATATAATGTTGGATATAAAATTATTTACAAGGAAACTAAATTTGGAACATTTATTTAAAGGTGGTTCCAACACTACTAAAGGTACCAAGTTGACAAAGAGAAGTACCTTCAACCCACCATTGCAACAGGACTTACAAAATTTTGAGATGTGTGTAACTAGTTTGATTAAAAATGGGTATGGGAAAAATAAGGATGATTGTTCTAACTTGTTTTTAAAAGAAAATAAACAACTCAAGGAATTGAGTGTAAATGATAAAATTTGAGTTATGAAACCAGATAAGGGGGGGGTGGTGTGTTGTTGATGGAACAATGGGACTATACAGCAAAAATGTTGGATATATTGAACACTAACAATAGGTATGTACTGGTATCTAGGAATTAACTTAATATATCATATAAGAAAATTGATCTAACCTTGGAGGACAATTTGATGCAGGGGTTGATAGATATGTAGTTGTACCAGTTTTTGAGGGTACCAAGGCCTACTATTCCGGCCATTTTTGGGATCCCTACAATACACAAGAGGTGGATAATCCACCCCTCAGACCTATTGTCACTTCTCAGAGATCCAAAATGCAACCATTAGCAATTTATGTGGATACAAAATTAAAAACAAATTATTCTAGATACCCACATATTCTCATTGATTCATGGGATTTTTTTGAATAAAATTGGAACCACTGAGTACAAAGAAAACATATTTTTAACTATTGATGTTAAAGATTTGTTTTCGGTGATACCTGACATGACAGGTTTATGGTGGTTTGAGAAGATGGTTGAATTTGGGTTTTTATCGTCAGATAAGTTCAGACTAGTCTTGGAGAATATGGAGATGGTACTAAAATACAATTATATTTACTTTCAAGGAAAACTGTTCCACCAAATAGATGGGGTTGCCATGGGGTCTTCTTGTGCCCCCATATATGCTAATATTATGTTATACTGGGAAAAACAATTTGTATTTACTTCACACTATAACAAATATATCCTTGGCTATTATCGATTACTGGATGATATATTTAATTTATGGCAAGGAACTAGTGATTTAATCCCAGGTTTCATGGAAGATTTGAATCATACAACAGGGTTTTTACCATTTACATGTGAATTAGGGCTAGAGGAGACCCATTATTTAGATATTAAGTTTTCTAAAGACTATACCAACAAAGCCTATAGGTCTGGTATCTATAGAAGAGAGTGTTTTTCCAACCTGTACCTGCACTATGATAGTGATCACCCATATATTCTCAAAAGTAATATTGTAAAAGGACAAATTGTTAGAATAGCAAGGATGACATCGGACAAAACAGATTTTGTGAATGAAATTAATTATGTCCACACACTGTTTGGGGAAAGAGGGTACTTGGATAATGTAATTAATCCCATTAAAAGTAGTGTTGTACAGGGATGGGGATCTATTTACCTACCACTACTGACTAGTGGAGAAATAGTTGGTGTCAAAAAGAGTTTGGTGGGGACTAAACAGATTGCACCACAACTACCATACTTGACACTAACACACTATGCTAATATTGGGTGGGTGAAAAAATGTATTAACAACACCTGGGATATGTTTAGAAGGATGCCTACTAAGGTGGATTTTTTCAGAAACCCCTTAGATACAGTTTTAAAAGGAACCACAACTTAAAGAATATATTAGAAAATAAAAAGGGAGACAATAGAGAAGGGGCACGTCCTAAACGTGGTACCTTTAAATGTGGTAGGTGCTCCCAATGTCTCTTTATAGTGGGAATGAAAGATCTAGACATACCCAGTATTTTTTGTAAGCTTAAGGGTAGGACATACCCCAGTTGCTACACAAAAAGAGTGGTGTATTTTGCTTATTGTACTGTATGCTAGGCATACTACATTTGGGAAGACAGAGCACAACTTGAGACTACGTATATATGAGCATTTGTACAATATCAATAGGAAAAACAAAAACAATGCTCTATATAAACATTTGTTAACCTGCAAAAAAGCTGATTACAAATTTTGGGTGTTGGAGGAAGTGAAGCAAAATGAGGGGGGGGGGTTGGGAGACTAGATTAACATTTCAGGAAATGGTTTAGCAGTTGAGGTTGGATGCATGTAATAGCCCAGGGTTAAACGATCACATATCTATCACCCCAGCCCTAAAATACTAGCATCCAACCCCAAAAGATCAGACCTATAACAATATACACAATATACATATGTTTTTATATCCACATTTTTATACCCATATGTTTATATCCACATTCCATATATTTTTATATATATTTATTCATATTTTTTATATATTTATACTAATGTTTTTAATACTGTTTTTGCAGTACTTATTTATTATTTATTACTTATTTATTAACTCAACAATATAGTTATATGCAGTTTTTATTATACAGTTTTATTGGGCTAATTTTTATATTTTTGATAAGCTCCAATACTTGCTGCTACAATAGATGTTAGGGTGGTTGCAATAGTTAGTTTTTCACCCCTAGTAATTTTAGCATTGTTACATTCTGCTATATATTGTTTTTATAAACTGTTTCACAAACTGCTTTTTATAAATTGTCTTTATATATATATATATATATATATATATATATATATATATATATATATATATATATATATATATATATATGGGTCTACTTCTTTTGACCTAACTTTCATTTGCCTGACACTCACTTGCCTGAGACCAAATGACTGAAATTACATTTGCCTGACACTTCATTTGCCTGACACTTCATTTGCCAGACAAGTACTATTAGCAAGAAAATGAAATATGCCCCCTTCCCCACTGCAGTGCGACCCTGAAGTTAGAATATATAGTTGGGGGGGTGTGGGGGGCACAGCCCCCCACTTACTTTTCTGTTACTAAGCAATATTACATCAAAAGTTAACAATATCATATGAAATGAAGTGGGGAGCTTCGCCCCCCCACACCCCCCCTAACTATATAGTCTAACTCCAGGGTCGCACTGCAGTGGGGAAGGGGGCATATTCCATTTTCTTGCTAATAGTACTTGTCGGTCAAATGAAGTGTCAGGCAAATGAAATTTCAGTCAAATGGGGTCAGGCAAATGAGTGTCAGGCAAATGAAAGTTAGGTCAAAAGAAGTAGACCCATATATATATATATATATATATATATATATATATATATATACGCACACACACGCACACACACACACACACACACACACACACACACACACACACACACACACACACACACACACACACAAGATTATTTCTTATGAATTATGGAATATTGCTTTGTTGTCTAGCAAACAGAAGTTTTCTTTCTTGTTTCCTTACATGCACTATGCACTTTAATAGTTAATATGTAATGTACCTAATTGAATGGCAAATTAAATGAATTTCTGTATAATATAAAATGGGCAAAGCCTTTTGGATGTTGATTCTGATGAAGTCTCCAGAGGGGAGATGAAAGCGCTTAATCCATTCATTTTTATTATTTTATTTATGTTTTGTCAATAAAATGTAATTCTTTGGGAACTACAATCTGTGCTTACTTGTGGTGGTGCTTTGTGACCGTTTTGTTTTCCAGGACAGTCCCATTTGAAAGTCTCTGTCCTGGAATCCAAAACATTGTCTTTGGGACACAGAAATGTCCCAGTTTAGACCACTCAGTCTGAATGGTGACTTGGCTTCCCAGGGTGGCCAGTCCCCCTGCTTTCCCATCCTAAGCAGCTCTGGGAACTTTGTGACTTTTCAGGGATGCCATTGGGTATGGGGTAAGGTCGAATGCCTTCACCCTGGCAGGAGTCTTCCAGGCCCTGCTGCCATCAGTCCACCACTCCCTCAAGGACTTCTGTTGTGGGGGATTCTGTTTGACCCCACTCACCCAGGCAGGAGCTCTCCAGGCCCTACACACATCTGCCTGGCTCTCCCATACTGACTTCTGTCAGAGGCAAACCCTACAGACCTCCCCTTCAACCTGGCCAAGAGACCTTTCTCAGCTGTGCCCCCCCCATGTCAGGGGACTTCCCCGCCTGCATGTCTTCTGCAGGCTGCCAAATCATGCCGGATCACTTATGCCCTTGGACCCTCTCAGGGGAGCTTCCCTCCAATCCCGTCTGCTCCTCTGAAACTCCCCTTGGCCTCTAAGGGGCAGATCCTCTGTTATGAAGGCTTCAGAGTCCCCCTGATTTCCTACCCAGAGCAGCTCTGGGGACTCTGAGATTTTTTTCAAGGATGCTGTTGGTTATGGGGTGAAGTTGGATGCCTTCACCCTGGCAGGAGCTCTTCAGGCTCCACTGCTGTCCACCCTGGTGCTTTCTGAAGGACTTCCATCATGGGGAGCTCTGCCTGACACCACTCACCCAGGCAGGAGCTCTCCAGGCCCCACCACTGTCCACCAGTTGCACCTTTAAGGACTTCCATCATGGGGGGTTGTGCCTGACCCCATTCACCCAGGCAAGAGCTCTCCAGGCCCTGTTGCTGTCCGCCCAGACTTCTGTCCCAGAGGGGGCATGATCCATACTCCCTCAACCAGGCGAGAGTTATCCTGTAACAGTCACTTTCCACCTCTCTCTCTCCCTTTCAGACTTCCATCAGGACTGACCCTCTCTGGGGTTCCACTTCTACCCAGGAGAGAGAGCTGTTTTCCAGAGTTACATATCTCCTAACTGCTTCCAAATTATGCAGTGTCATGTGTGCTCTTGGAGCTTCTCAGGGGATCTTCCCAGCCTCATGGAACTCTGCTGAGCCACGAAGCCTCAGACAGTCTCTCATCCAGACTTCTGTAACATGGGTTCTCCACTTTGCCTTACAGTTAGGGCTTTTAAACTCGCAGAGGAGATGGCCCTGGATCCCACCATCTCTGCACTTTCTGCGGCACACCTCAGGCTGTCACTCCCACAGTGCCAGGTGCCAACAAATGTGCATCGCTTCAAGCCTCCTGGCATGTGGCTTCTTGCCTTCTGGGTGGTGCTATTCACAGTGTGGCATCCCCATAGTGCCTGGTGAAGGACGGGAGGCCAACCTGCCTTCCCCGGTGAGAGATGACATGGCTGCCCTATCTCCACTCCCACGGGGGCTGAGAGAATGGTATTGCAGACATGACTTCCCGGGGCGGCTCTCAAGTGTCCCAGTTTAGGCCCTGTAACAAAATGGTCACCTTGATATTAGTAGACAGGTATTTCTCAGCTTATCTCTACTGGAGATCTCAAGTATAAAAAAGTCCATCTTGTTGTCAGTTGAGCACACGTTGGCTAACAATTAAATTGAATTGCAGGCCTGTGAGGGTTTGTTTTCAGTCTGGCAGCAATTCTGGCTCTGCAGTCTCTTTTTCTGATTCTGTCACATCTCTTCCTTTTAAACCTCATCTGGATTGATCCAGATCCTTCTGCTGCTTGATTCAGGAACTTTACAGCCTGTTTGGATAAAATGCAAAGCTCCAGTAGTTCTGTAAGTGAAGTAGGCCCCAAAAATTCCCCAGAGAGCAGGGATTCCAGCCAGCATGTCTGCGCTGCAAAACATTTGATTTCCAGTAAATTTCTTCTGCTGCAAGTTATTGCATCCACTTTTAAAAGTCTGGAAAATTATTTTCTCCATTTTTTTTTTTGAGGTGAGAAAAAGAAGACAGATTGAGCATTCCTCTGTGATGAGCTGACACAGCCACAGCCACCCTGGGTGTCGGCATTTTTTTTTTTTTTTTGCAGCAGCAGAGATGCCATCTGCAGAGATGTTAAGGAAAAAGGCTGCTGATGTGGCCACAGCCTAAGTGGAATGAGTTCTCTGGGTGTGACAGGTAGCCACTTTGGGAAGTGGAACAATTTAATTTGGCAGCCAATGAGGAAGACCTTGCTTATTCATTTTCTTGCCTTCTCTGTTCTTGGCAAACCATCTTTATATACTGATTTGATCCTCTTCACGTAGTGCTTAGCTTTCCTGTGGATGTCCATATGGTGCAAGATGAACTCTCCCACATGTGTAACTGGACAAGAACACTGACATATGGATTGGTTTATTCATAAGGTAAATACACTGTTATGGAAAATATGTTATGGTGGTTTAAGTGAAAGAACATCCACTCTTCAAGCTGAGGTGTTGGCTATCTATAGAAGCTGACAAAGCAGGTTCAAAAGGTGATTATGTGAGTGTCTGCAGTATTCAGTACAGGTCTAATGATGGGACAAGGATTTTAACTGGAGGTCTTATCAGAAATATGCCCATGAGGAAGGGATTGGGCGCTTCACTGATGTTAGGGACTAGTTCTGTGTGTCTTTATGGAAGTTACTTATTGACACCATTTCCACTTTACAGTGGAATTGCTTGAGCCAGGAACAAAGAGTGCAAAATAAAGAAGTATCTGTGACACAGAATACAGGGCCCTGTTTATGCTACTGATATAATCTTCTCCAGTTGTTTTTCTATGGTTCTCCAGTGGGTGCTTTCAAAGATTATAAGGATTTCTACCACTTTTTCTCTGTACCCATATCCTCTTGGAATCACTAGAAGTAGAGCAGCCATAGCAAGAGAGTGGTAAGGATTTGAAGTTGGAATGGTTCAGCCCAGTGACTGATAAACATGTCATTCACCACTCCACCATCCATGGTCTGTTAATCAGAAATGGAAGAAGTGGAAACCATGTCTGTGTTGGTCGGCACAGTGACAACAATGTCACATTTGCCCTTGCCTGCCTAGTTTTCAGAATAAACTTTCTCATCAGGTTAATGAGAGACATGCATACAGTAATCCCCTTAGATCAGTAAAGAAGGGCATCCCTGTTGCTTCCCTGGTGGTGGAATTAATAGTTGTAAAATTTGGCACACTGTGGTAGGCCCACTTCTGTAATAAGCAGTTCACAACTTTCATATTCAGGGACCATTGAAGGGGTAGAAGGATCAACTCAAATTGTTCACCATGAAACTGAACAAGCCAAAATTTGGGTTCACATAAGTAAAAACAAACAAACAAAAATAAAAAAAGAATTTATGGTACTGAGCAGCCCAATGGCATATGAGTAATGGCTTACTGCACTGTAAATAGGAATTAATGCCTTCCTTGTTTGCTGATGTATTACAACACTGCCACATTGTATCACCATGACTCTCATCAGCAGAGAGTCCTGCAAATGATGTAGTGTCAAAACTCATTTCCACATACACATGAAGGGCTATTGCCTTTTGGACCATGTTCTTTTCCCAGTCTAATCATTGTTATTACCCCAGTCCTAAGGCAGAAGCATTTATAATCACTGTAGCCTTGGTAGTAGATAATCAAATGCCCCAGCTAAGGCATGAAATCAAAGATACCTCACAACCTTTGAGCATTACAGTTAATAGCACTGGTCTTTAAAAATCCAAACTTTCTTATTTTTCACAATAAAAGATCCAACTACAAGTAGCCAGAAAAGGTGAAACTCCACATTTTTAAAGACTTTATGTTCAAGGCCTTTCCACATTGATGCAGGTGAGGATGCTGCCATAATCACTGGAGGTGAGATGCAGAATATAATGAGGGACAATGAAAAATCTTCCCATATGGACAAGTGAGAAAGAGATCCACTAAAGCAGATGAGTCCTGCAAGTACTGATTATCATGATGGAGTATCTGAGATCAGTTGAGACCATCGATTGCACAGTAACCACTGTAACACCCTCATGCAATAATGAACAAATACAAGAAGCTATGAGCTCCAGGACCCTGAGGACTCGATCAGCTGGAGATTTGTTATACTACAGAAGATCCTGAATTGCCTTGTGAAGAGTCTGTATACCTTCTGAAGGCAAGAATACTACATATTGAACTAAGTCCAGATGGTAGCCGATGAACTGTATGGATTGAGTTGGTTCTAACAGAGATTTTTTGATACTGACTGTGATACCCAAGGAAAAATAAATCTAAAGAATGTAATCCCTGGCTTTTTACCGGGATTCCACTTTTTGTAGCAGCTGGAGCCAATTGTCCAAACACACTGGTCCCTTGAAGTCAAAGATAAGTTGCAACCATGGCCATGCACTTAGTGAATGACCTGAGAGTTGTGTTGAGACTAAAGAGCATGGCCCTGAACTGATAGTGATTGGCTCCTACTCAGAAACAAATAAAACTTCCAGATAATGGTCAATTTTGATGTGTGAGCAAGCATCCCAGACATCTAAAGAGAATATCCAATTGTTGTCCCTTAAACTAAGCAGAATCAATTGCACCATGACTATTCTGAATGGGATCTTCTTTGCAAATGTATTCGGATAACTGAGGTCCTTGTTTTTTGTTTTTTTTTAAACAAAACAAATCTGCAGTAATGACCTGATC